>NW_028188589.1:5253857-5473857 GCF_057382275.1 Copadichromis virginalis | reverse complement strand
TCCAAAGAGCTGAAAACATGGTCGACGCCTCATTAGAAGAATCATCTGGACATTTGTGAGGAACTCTAACCAAGAAAGCAACGTCACACAGATCCAACAGACAGTTTCCATGACTGCAAGTGTTGAGTGGAAAAATGCTACATTGCATTATTGCATCCTCTCACCACAGGAGGCGCTGTTGGCACCACTGATTGCTGATCAGCTGTTCTCTGATGATCTGATTGATACTGTGAATAACGGGACTCACTGAACTCTGTGACACAGTGAAGATTACAGAGTTGAACTTCAACATCTGACTGACGTCACACAGACAGAAGGATGAACCAGTGAGGCACAGAACACAGTTACTGGAGATACTGGATCAGCTCCATGTGAACCTCTGATGGAGAAGCTGCTGAGCCAGAGAAACATCAGGACATGACAGCAGCTGCACTTATCTAACAACATGTAGCAGAGCTGATCTATGTTAGAGGATCTATCACAGCAGCTGAAGCCAAAGTCCAACACTGGATACCAGCTGAGCCTGTGCTGAGTGTAGTGTTACAGGAAAAGGGCAGAAACACTGGTAGCTCCCAGTGATGCTGACTGGGGCACAGAGCTGAATGATGCAGCATCAGGACACTGTTTCAGTCTGACTGACAGAGAAACCTGTAGCTGTATCTACATGTGAGGCAGAGGCCACACAAGCAGCTTTCTATGTTTCACAGTGACTGAGATCTTCAGTGGGGGTGGACATGCTCCTGTACAGACCTCTGAGGAGAACCAAGGTGCAGTCAAAGAGTCCAGTCTGTCCTCACAGATGTGAACATGTGCTTTCATCAGGTCTGCTGTCAGCTAGCAGGCTCACATCAGAATCACTGTTCCTGAAAAACACAGTCTGTGTGACATCATCAGTCAGCTGATGGTCCCAGATCTGAATGGTTTCTGTCTCTACTGAGGAAGTCAGAGAATATCACTGAGGTGTGGATCAGGTCTGAGTGAGCTGTGGAGGGACAGCTTTAAACAGTCCACAGGTCTCACGTCCTGCTCAGTCTGGTAGCAGATACCTCGTATTGTTCCAGATGTGCTGACATCAGCAGCAGCACAGCTGTGTGATACCATGAATCTCAGTTATTGATCCAACACACAGTAAATACAAAGATCAGGATTTCTGAGAGTAATCATTATGAGTCTGAACACATGATCACTGAATGTTAGTCTCCACAATAATAAGCTAACACAAGCAAACACAGCTTTCAGCTCTTATTTTGAAACTGGCTTATTTAGAGAGCTGTGATGTGAGCGTGCCTGGCTCTGAGGCACTTGGGTCAGCCTCTGTTGTTTAGAAGTGTTACAGACTGTGAATAACACAGACCTGTCAGTTTCCATGTTTGTCTGTAACACAGCTCAGGGCTCCATGCTGAACGCATCCATCCAGTGTTATTGATCCAGGACTGATACCAGCATTGGGATCAATACTACAACACACAGTCACATGTGTCCACGTGATACAGTTTGAACAGCAATCAGATGTCTCTGTATGAGGAGGCGGGGTCACAGGAGGTTCACAGAAACTCTGCAGCAGCATCATCAGCTCACATGGAAACTTTGATGATTCACTTCTGTGGTGTTTTTACAGAAACACGTCACAAAATTAGCTCCACCTGTTTTGTGAGCTTTGAGTTTCTTGTCTTCATCCTGGATTCTTGTGTTGCTGTTTTTACACACAGCAGATATTTCCTGGTTGCTTCCTTGATGACCACATGAAGCTTTCTGAAGCTTGGATTGAAAACGCTTCATTACTCAAAGCTTTCCAACACAGGCCTCTGTGCTGCCATCTGGTGGACAAACATGTGAAGTGCAGCGTGAAGCTACAAATGAAACTGCTTCAGCTACGTTTATATATAACATACTATAACCTATATAACTATATGTATAGTGTATTATGTAGGTTTTAGAGCTGGGGGTAGAACTGCTGATGGCCTGGTTGTTATTTATGTTCCCCATGGTTCACCAGCTCTCACACAACATCAGCACCAATGATCCACGTCCTTATAAACCTCTGAATCAGGTCCTGAAGCAGTGACGTCCTGAGTGAAGACCTCACTGATCACATGACTCTGGTCACCTGGACTCAGTGTTTCTGAAGCAGTGTGCTGGGTTTTTAAAAATACGTGGCTGCTGCCTGATGTTGGGCCCACAGAGGAAGACGACTCACTCGCTCTTCTTCACTTCCTCCTTAAACATGTGGAAGGAGAGCAAAGTGCTGCCAGACTCTTATTTCTGACAGGAACAGAAGAAACCACAGCAAACTGTTGCAGTTCTTCATCTTCATCACAATCTGTTTATTTCTGATGGTGTCTTCAGTCTGAGGTTTGAAGTTTCCATGTCTGTGTGATGTGTGGTGTGAAGGCTGCTGGTTAAACTGGGACTCACTGGTTAAAGCACTGAGTGCTCATAGAGAGATGCTCCATGAGTCCCAGTACAGACTACAAACATGGTGGAAACTTAGCTTTGATATCCACACACTCTGCACGTCTGTGAGTAACTGTGATGAAGATGTGCAGAGATCTGTGTCCAAACAGGAGAAAGACTGTAAAGACTCTGTGCTTCTAACAGCCTCTGTTAACATATGTGAGGCTGTTTGTTGTTGTTGCCATGGAGCTTTGCACTGTTTGGGTCAGCAGGTCATGTGATCAGGTTTGTTCTGCTGGACGATGGTTCAGTGTCAGGTTTGTTTGCATTCATCAATAAATATCTAAATAAATCAAAGACTCCATGTTTGTTCTTTCATCATGTGACCTCTGCTCATCCATCTCTGTGTGTATCAGGATACATTTGGTTCATAATACACAGAAAAATCAGTTATTACCTGTAATAAATGTGAAAGATTCCTGCAGTGATAACCAGGCAGGACTGAAACACATCCAAGCTGTCACCACGGTAACAGCACCGCCCATCCACAGGTGAGGGGAGGAGCAAAAAGAGGGACTTTGACCATTTTATACTAAAAACAGTCAACTAATGTTTCTAATATGAAACAAATAAGCCCACATTAATGTGAGCGTTTATTAAATAATAATAATGATGATTTCCTCCTGATCTCATTTCCACAGCAGAGAAAACTGTGGTGTATATTGAGGTGGAGGGTGTGGTCTGTGGCTCAGGTGTAGAGTGAGGGTGGGGTGCACCACAGCAGCATGCTGGGACTGCTGAGGGTGGACGAGGGAGTGATGATGACATCAGAGCTGCAGCACAGAGACCAGTGAACACACAGTCTGTTCATCTTTGCATAGATACAATATACAGCACAATATTGAATGACAGACACGCTGTGGGAGCTTCCACAGATACACTGACGTCAGCATCCAGAGTCCTCCTGCTGCTCCCCCCTCAGAGCCCCGTGATCAGCACCAACACATTCAGTTAGATGACAGAGTCCAGCTGCAGCTAGAATCAGCTCCCCTCTGTGAACAACAGCACAGCGTCAGTGTTTCACACTCAGTGAAAGGAGGAAACAGCAGAAGAACACCATGTGTGCTACGTTTCCCAGGACACACTACAAACTGCACAAATACAGAGCAGCACGTGGAAGGACCTGGAGCTGCATTTACAGAGCTGCAGACAGCGTGATGTCCTGTATGGACAGGTGGAAGGAAGCAAGTCCTCAGCTGGAACACTCGTGTTTGTCCACAGACAGGAAACACAGCAGGAAACTTCCTCACAGAAGTGCAGCTCATGGATAACACACTTCCTGTCAGTCAGAATGAGGCTGCAGCCAAACACAGAAAGGTGTTTTTGTCCAGATGAGCCCAGAGAAGAAACACGAGTGTTCACAGACATCAGAAGCTCAGAGAGGTGAAACATGAGGTTGGAGTCCTCGTCAGCATCCAGAAGAGCTGCTGTGAAACCCTGAGTACTCATGACAGACTCTGATGGCACAAACACATCATGATTCAAACAGAAAGACAAACATGGAGCTCCTGATCCTCCTGCATGAGAACAAGCTGACATGAGCGCTGTGTCTGAGAGTGTCTCCCTGTCACAGTGACAATAACACAGCTGCTGCTCACAGTCATTAAACTGACCTGAGGTCAGCTGTGCTCCTTACATATGAACCATGTGACCTCACATCAGTGCTGTGGATGACTGTAGTCATAGAAGAGTAGAGCTGTAGCAGGTGGTGTGAGGAGGAGGTGGTGTATTCTAGTTAACGCAGTACTGAAACACTCCAGCAGAGGGCGCTGTTAAGTCCTTATTGTAACACAGTTACTGTGTGCAGTTAGACTTCATACATAATCTGCACTTATTTCCATCAGACATGCTGTCAGTAAATGATTGGTTTCTATTGATTCTACTTCCTGTTGACTCGTTTGATGACAGTGAAACAATCACAGCTGATTGTGTGATGATGTAAACTGTCACTGTTACATTCAGTGTGTGTGACATAATGTTAGTGCAGGCTGATAACAGCCTGGTTCTGTTAGAAACACATGAACGTGTCCATAGATCAGTGTGTGTTTAACATGAGAGCTTCAGCCCTGCTGATGTGTTAAATAAAGACATGCAGGAAAACTGATGAGACTCTGAAATAACTCTTTATATTTATAATGTAACTCTGCATCAAAAGAACAACAAAGGATCCCAGACAGGTTTCTGTGAACAAAGACCATTCTGATGTTTCTGTGTTTCTAACACTTTGACATTATTAGTAAACAGACTGCAGTGAGCAGCATTTATAAAGAGCTTCTATATAAAGATATGACAGCTGTTTGACAAGTTTATCACTCTGTGTTTGGACCTGATCAGTCCAGCTGTTTACTTGAAACATGTTCATTTACCTGTTCTGTTATATTCATGTTCTTGTCTCTGTTGAAAACACATTTTAATGTCCCTCAGATTTTTCTCCCAGATGAATAAATCTAAAAATGACACAAACTGACTGCAGCTACTTTTTGTCCTTTCTGTCAAAAACCTTCATGTGACTCATGAGAGACACGTTTCAGCTGTTTGTGACAGATCAGAGGCCAACAAGTCATTTATAACACTTTCCATCATTGTTTAAAGTTCTCAGTGTTTCTGTGTTGCTGCGTATAGGATCTCCCAGCATCATCACTGTGCTGTCCAATCATTGTGTGCGAGGTTACCCTTATAGTGCGATGTGTGTTTGCACAAAGAGAAGCATGTGTGTCAAATATAAATAAGCTCAGAACAGAAACAGCTGCTCGTTTCTTCTGTTTAGAGTCAAGTTAGTGTTTTGTGTCTTTGTTTGAGGCCTGATGTCGAGCAGAGGTGTGTGTAACTGCACTGGTCTGTTATATGTGTGAAGTGTGTGCTTCTCTTCAGCATCATCTTTGTCACTGCTGATTCCTTTGTGTCATCATGTGTTGAGAAGAGAGAACAGTTATAACGGAGGAGCAAAAGGAAGCCCTGAAATCTGCATCAACAAGGAAGTGTTGGCTCACCAGTGATCCCAGCAGAGCCACTGGTTTGGCTCCAGTTGTTCTAGATTCAATGATGTTGTTGCTACAGACACATGTCAGCATCTTTATTGTAGTAAAGTCTTGTAATGTGAAGATAGAAACAAGGCAGCAAACAGCTCCATGATCTGATCTTAATGATGTTGTTTTTATTCCTGTCTGTCAGAACTGGATTGGAAACTATCAAAGGTCTAAAAACAGCCTCGACCCTCCCACAGAGCAAACTTTACACACGTCATCTTTCAGCTACAATCTTTGTTGCAGGGATCTTCTGCCAAACAAGGCTGAGAGAAGATTTCTTACAGCTGTCATGTTGATGCTGTTTCAGTCTTTGGGCAAACACACTCATATATTAGGGCTGATATCAGGGCTGCACAAGTTCTTTGTGTTTGTGATCATGAATAATAGAAGTGTGGAAGGCAAACATGTTATTGTTGGATGAAACTTCATGAATCCTTTGTAGATTTGAGCTGTTGGAGCCTTTCTTTTCTCTTCAGGTGTACAGATGCTGAGGAGGCAGGTGAAGCAGGTGGAGCTGTTGTGATGCTGGCAGAGGGTGTGTCTTAGTAACTCTGTGAGGCAGAACTGGATCCAACATTGTGGATGTGTTGATGTTGGAGCCATTAAGAGTCTCTGGCCACACTGTAGGATTTCCCTTTGATCCACTGTGGGGGCATTTTGGAGTCTGTCAGTGAAACTCTTCATGTTTGTGTTTGACTCCAGTTTATAGAAACAGAGAAATGTGTCATGCTTTTGTTCGGCCTCCACAAATACACACATTTGTTCATTGGTTGGACTTTTTGGAAGGAGACACATTGAAAACCATGTTAATAAGATCTTGTTGTTTCCTGTGGATCCGACACAGAGAGTGGACTTCAGACAGAAAGCGTGGAAGAGATTTTAGAGGCCGTGTGTGGCAACAGGAAGTTTCTGTGTGTTTGCTGATCTTACATGTGGAAAACAACACGTGATGTTTGTGAAGTTCTACAATGATCATTGTTCTCACAGCATTTTGAGTGGGAACAGTTCAAACTGGGAGTAGTGGGAGTTATTTACTGATTGAAACAAGCTGAATGTTTCTGTGACGATGAAGATCAGCAGCTCAGCTGATCAATGAACTGACATCTATCAGTCGTTTCATGAGATGAAGTCATCAGCAGACATTTGTTCTGACTGTGTGATGAATGTCAGAACGTCAGGGCTCTGCTTTAGTCACTGCTTGATGATCATTGGCTCATTGTTGAATCCAGGGCCCAGTCTGACCTCTGACCTTTGCTGCAGGTCTTCTGTGTTATCTCCACTTTCATGTCTGATCTTCTGCTGTATCGTCCAAAATAAACATCTGGATCATTTCCAACACTTCAGCAGATCTTTAGTTTGGGCAGTGCAGCACAGAATAACACATATTGTACTATACTGCCCACTTCCTGATCTTATTGGATCTGTGTGTGAGGTTGGTGAAGGAAACACATGTTTACTGAGTGAGTCGCTGCCATTAGGAACTAGTTTTTATATCACAGCCTGGAAATCACACAGGACCATTTCTGCAAGTGAAAAGTCGTCATTGGAGGAAAATGATTGTGTAGTTTGTGCGACTGAAGAATTGTCCCAACTACATGTGCTGCTGACCCTTGACCTTTTCTTTAGGTGCACAGAGGAGTCTGTGGGAACATCCAGAACTGAGGCATCTTGTGTACAAACGTGTTCAGACCAGATGTCAAATGATGTCAGATGTCATCCGTGAATGGATGCAACTGTGGATCGTTCCAATAAAATGAGGCAGTTTTGTAAGTACAAGCCCACTACAACCCATCATCAACATTTTAAATTACATTATACATCTTCACTGATATAAAGCACCACTATTTTAACCTGATTCACTTTTTCCACCCTAACAGTTCATTCCTCAAATCAAACAAGATATTTGACCCTAAAAAAATGCATCAACAAATAATTTTGTAATAAAATATTTATTCTTCAACTTTTACAAGTGAAATCAAACAAGTGTGTTTAAGAGTGAAACCAGAGTGGAAGCTGCTCATATAGAGTCCAACCCAGGCTAAAGTAAGCTGAGTAGAGCAGCACCATCAAAGTGTCGGCTCTCTGAACACGGTGCAAGATCGCCATCTGCAGGACAAAACTAGTTTTTCTCGCCCTCCTCGTCAACATCAAGATGATGTCATCGTACAGCAACTGATTCCCTGTCCGTCTGGAACAAAGCATTTACATTAAAAAGACATTTACAGAAAATACAAACACCAACAACACATCTCATCATCACATGATATTTTATTATTTATTATATTATATATTTTTATTGTACCATCAACATCAACAAACACCAGCATATTTTCTTTGAGATTGAGTAGAGTGGACCTTTCCCTTGGTTCACTTCCTGCTCGCAGCATCAGCTGACCTCTGACTTCCTGGTTAAGGTCTCTCAGCGTTGACTGGAATATCAAATCGGACTCACACCATGTTCTTGTAATGTGGTCATGTCTGTCAGCTGTTTGAAGAGCATCTCTGGCCTAAACACAATAGGAAGAACAACAACACGGCAAAAAAAACAACACATTTCCATATTAGATGAAGGGCACCGTAACTGGAAATGGTAACATTCATCTGATGCTGCTTTGGATTTATCTTCTGTTTTAGACCAACTTTGATCACTTCGAGCCATCTTAAGTCCGTTTGTTCTTCTCACTCACTAACGTCTCGTATGATTTCAGATCCCTGCTGTTCCCCAGCTGCCCTGTAGGTGGCCTCAGTGTGTCTCACACCATTTACAGATGATTACAGGTCGTTTACAGTTCAAACAGGTCCAACATAAGAAATATGCAGAAAATATCCTGCTATAACAGTTTGGGTCAAAGTGCAGATGTTCCAGATGTTCTGAGTCTGTCTGTGTTTCATGTTAACATGTAGATGTTGGACCAAAGTGAAGCTTTTTGATGTGACAGCAGGAATGTGAAGTGTAACTCTGAGCTCTAGGAAATGAAACTAAACGGACTTTTTCTCCTTTATTTATAGGAAAGTGTAGGAGAGCAACAGATGAACAAGCGTTACTGTAACAGGAAACATCAGAGGACCTTTATGTTCATCATCATCACTGTTTCCTTGTTCTGTCACAAACACACAACACTTCCTGCTCTCTCTCTGATGGATCTGATTGGCTGTTTCATTCACAGGAGGTCAGGGCGTCACACAAACAGCTTTAACTGCACAACGACACACTTTAAATCATCTGCAGACAAACCTGTGTGTTTGATTTATGAAGAAATAATAAAGACGTGTGTACAGCTGTCCATGAAGCAGCTTCTCACACAAACTCTGACACTTCAGCCACTTTAATTCCTGCAAAGCTGCGTAATAAAGAGCTGTGACTGCTATGAGCTGCTGATGATGACTGCATGAAGCTCTCAGCTGAAGCTTCTTTCATTTATTTTAATGTTAATGTCGCCTTTTTAAGTCTGTGTGAGGATTTTAATGACACACATTAAAGGAGCTTCTTTGATTAGAACCAAATTCATGTTGATTTTCAGCCTGAAATGATAAAAACTTTAATAATTCTGTTTATAATCATCAACCTGGAGACTAATGAAAAGTATAATAGTGAAAAAAAGCCTTTATTATTTGAGTAATGCCTGAATCTGCTCAGAGACGGAGACAACACAGAGGTGTTGATGACAGTTTGACATTAACTGAATTAAAAACAAAGTGCTCTTATTGTGAAAATCTGCCTCCTACTTCTTTAAATCATTTTTATGTATTTTTTAACCTCACAGTGAAACATTGAGACATTAATCTGACACAGTTTGATCAGCAGCTGTGTTTTCACTGACGTTTCACTTTGATTTGTTCAGACTGAGCAGAGAGGATCGGTTCTCTGTGTGCGCACTGCTGAGAAACACAAGCTCATTTCTGCTGTTTCATGAAAAGTGTTATGGAGGAACAAGAAGTTCAGCCTCTAAACTCTCAGCGTGAGGACTGAGTGAAGAGTTTCAGAGCAGAGAGTTTTGGCTCACAGCTTTTAGCGTTTACACAAAGAGACGATTACGCACTTGATCTTAGAACATCTCCACCTCCTACAAACACCTCCTGAAAGTGAAACTCTTACAAACACATCAGGCCACAACCTGCTGCAGGTTAATGATTGATCTGAAGGCAGCTGACCTTTGAGCAGGAACTTGTGAGTCTTTTATTGTGTTTAATGCTCACAGTGCTGAAGCCTGCAGACACACCCACATCATATTATTTGTTCTCAGGAGATAACATAGAGATTTTGGCCCTTTCTCAATGTGCGTACTTGCGTTCTCGTCTACTCGTGATACGTCATCAGTCGGAGACCAAGTACTGTTCCAATTCGAAGTACGCATCAAGCCGAGTTCTCGCTCCGCCCGTTTTATCGAGCATGCATCGGTGGTGAGTTGTGTGGACTTGGTACAGCTAAATATCCCAGAATGCATTTCGTCCAAAACTCAAACGCGGCAATGGCGGACGAGCGGGGCTGAAAACTTTTAAATATTACTCTTTCTGGGTCACAAAATAAACATTTAAGTTATTTCAAGCGAGAATGTAGCTGTGTAAACTTCAAATATCTGCTCGATTTATCAAGATATCATATATTTCCAAACGCGCTCCGACGTTTTCGGAGACGTCTGTGACCCGCCAGCTCCATAGCAGACAGCGAGGTCAAGGATCATTAGAGCCGGCGAGAACAGCGGACTCCCAGCACATCGTTTTCACCCCTTTTATTAAGGTATGTACACGTATGTACATGTACACTATTTTTATTAATAGAGATTTCACCACTGAGGTTAAACATGATATATAAGTCACTTAGATCACTTCTAAATGTTAATGTTTGGCTTATTTCAGTGTTTTATTTGTTCCTGAGTAAACCGGTTTGGCTGTGATTAAAGTTAAGCTTCATAACATATTACTCACAGTTAAATTAAGAGGGGACGGCAGTAAAAACTCTGGACCTGTGACATCATCAAGTATGCCGGTGTTCCAATTGTACAAATTGCGAGTCCGTGCTCCCGTTTCCGGCAAGTCCGTGCTCCCGTGCGGTCTCGGCAAATCCGGTCTCGCCGAGAACGCGAGTACATACTTGCGTACTTAGAATTGAGAAAGGGCCTCTGACTATATCGCTCTATCGGGAGGCACCAAGATGGCGGCTTGAACAGTCGTGTTTTTTTCAGGAGCTCCGAAAGACCGCAAAATTTACTAAGTAACTTCATTCTCTTTCCACTCGAATTATAACTATGGATGCCCAAAAGGTTATTAAGAATGCAAAGCTGCAATTTGTGCCGTCAAACCCCAATGTTAAGACGTCGTCGCATGCTAAAGTCAGTGACCATGGCTATGCTAACACTGAAGCTGCCAACGTGGGCTTAAACAAGCGAGAACGGGGAGCAGACTCGGCGCCGCCAACTCCTTCAAAACAACCGCCAGAGGAGAAAAGAACAAAATCTTCAGAGAAGGAAGACGATATCTCCAATAAAACTATTTTTGAAGCCATTATGGGACTTGACAAAAAATTTGAAGCACAACTGGAGGATATCAAGGAACAAAACAGACAAAGTGCAGCTATGGTTGCCAGCTTGGCTAAGGCTGTAGAGTTTAATGCTGCAGAGATAGTTGATTGCAAACTGAAAGTTGTTAAACTGGCAAATGCGAATGAACAGCTGCTTAAAGACAATGAAGACTTGAAAAGAAGAGTGAGAGAACAGGAGCGCTACCGAATGAGGTGGTGCCTAAAACTGAAAGGGATGAAGGAAGACAAAGATGAAAACATTAGAGTGAAGGTTTTGCAAACGCTTCAGAAGATTGCCCCTGACTTGAACTTAGAAGAGGCCGTTGATATTGTCCACCGTTTAGGGAAACGAGTTGATGGCAGAAACAGAAACATCATTATTCTATTCACACAGAGGCGAATTAAAGAAGAGTTGTGGAGGTGCACCAAAGACTCTTCAACCTGCAAGCAAGAAGGCATCAGTTTCGCAGAGATGTTGCCGCAGGAGGACATACAAGATCGACAGCGCCTATGGCCTCTGGTGGAGGAAGCAAGACGTGTGGGTAAACGAGCCTACTTTCGTGGTCCACATGCCTTCATTGATGGACGCAAAGTTGAGGAAAGACAGGAGAACTAAAAATGACAAAAACTGAAATAGTGGAAACTTGTTAGCGGTCTAAGGAGCTCAGCATTTAGTACTTTTTTTCCTTCTTTTTCTCACGTGGTGAGTGATATTCTGTCTATAGTTCATGTTGAATGTTAACATTTGTTTTGGTTCTTTAAATGTTAGGGGTTTAAGAGAATCTGTTAAAAGAAAAGCCTTATTTTTGTACTGCAAAAGTAAAAAATCTAACTGTATTTTTCTACAAGAGACTCATTCATCTGATAGTGATGTATCTTTTTGGTCAAACCAATGGGGTAGCAAAATCCTGTTTAGCCATGGCTCAACGAGGTCGGGGGGTGTAGCAATTTTATTCAATAACTTTCCTGGGGATCTTGTAATACAACGGACTGACTTGAATGGTCATTGGTTGATTGCTGTAATGAGAGTTGAAAGTTTGTTTTTCATTTTAGTCAACGTTTATGGATATAATAATGAAAGTCAGAATAAAATTATGTTAGAAGATATAACTTCAAATATTTTTGAACTTAAAGATCGATACCCTACAGAATACATTTTAATGGGTGGTGATTGGAACATGACTCCTGATGAATGGACTGATAGATGGCCCTCAAGGACAGGTAGACCACAAAAAAATAACTTAATTATAGAATTTTTGATAAATAACAACTTGACAGATATTTGGAGAGTAAGAAATCCAGGATTTAAGAGCTTTTCTTGGTTTAAACCAAATGGAGCTTGTAAATCTAGAATAGACTATTGGCTAGGAAGTGACATCATTCTTAGGCACACTGTAAAAGTTGTGATGTCAAATGCACCTCTATCTGATCATTGCTTTATTGAACTGTGCTTAGAATCGGAAATTAGACAATCAAATAAAAGAACTTATTGGAAGTTCAATGCCAAACTTTTACAAAATGAAGACTACTGCGACATAGTCAGAAAAATTATAAAAGATATTATGGCTGATCATCTAATTGTAGGCTATACCAGTAAATGGGAATTCATTAAATTCAAAATTAGAGAATTTAGTATTCAATTCAGTAAAACCATAAGTCAAAAGCAAAGAGAATATGAATGTAAATTATTCCAAGAAATTACTTATTGCTGTAGTAAAGATGATCTAAATACCCAAGAAAGGAGTAAACTTATGGAGTTGCAAACTAAATTAGATCAGCTCTACCTAAATAAAGCAGAAGGAGCTTTTGTGCGTTCACGGGCCAAGTGGATTGAGGAGGGGGAAAGAAATTCTTCATATTTTTTTAATTTAGAAAAGAGCAGACAGAAAAGAAATTTTATATCTTCTCTGTTAATTGATGGCATTGAATGTGACGACCCTAAAATTTTGGAGAATGAAACTTATACATTCTATTCCAATTTATACTCCTCACAGTTCTCCCAAGCAGATTGTGATGTCTTTTTTGATCAAATAGATAATCTGATCCCTAAAATTGATGAATCATTTAAGGAATTATGTGAATCTGACTTCAGAATTGAAGAGTTAGATGCATCTGTTAAGAAAATGGCACTTAATAAATCCCCTGGTCCAGATGGGCTAACAGTTAATTTCTTCCAATTTTTTTGGGAAGACTTACGGGAAATTTTATTCAAAGCTATACTGGCCAGTATTGAAAAGGGAGAATTGATGTCTAGCATGAAACAAGGATTAATTACATTAATTCCTAAACCAAACAAAGATAAACGACAATTGGATAACTTAAGGCCCATAACTTTATTAAATACAGATTATAAAATTTTCTCTAGCTCAGTTGCAACAAGGCTCAAACAAGGGGTTTCAAGTATAATTAGTGAGACACAATCAGGGTTTTTGAAAGACAGGAACATTCATAATAATATCAGATTGGTTTTAGACTTACTGGACTACAATGATCTAATTAGTGATGACAGTTTTATTCTTTTCTTGGACTTTTATAAAGCTTTCGATTCAGTAGAACATCCTTTTATTTTAGAAACACTAACTCGATTTGGATTTGGGGATAAATTTAGGAAGATAATACACTGAACAAAAATATAAACGCAACACTTTTGTTTTTGCTCCCATTCCCCATGGGATGGACGTAGAGACCTAAAATTCATTCCAGATACACAATATAACCATCCCTCCCAAACAGTGGTCACAAATCAGTCCAAATGTGTGGTAGTGGGCACATCTGCTATATTGAGATAATCCATCCCACCTCACAGGTGTGCCACATCAGGATGCTGATCTGACATCATGAGTAGTGCACAGGTGTACCTCAGACTGCCCACAACAAAAGGCCACCCTGGAATGTGCAGTTTTGTCTCACAGCAAAATGCCACAGATGCCACAAGCAATGAGGGAGCGTGCAACTGGCATGCTGACAGCAGGAATGTCAACCAGATCTGTCGCCCGTGCATTGAATGTTCATTTCTCAACCATAAGCCGTCTCCACAGGCGTTTCAGAGAATATGGCAGCACATCCAACCAGCCTCACAACCGCAGACCTCGTGTAACCACACCAGCCCAGGACCTCCACATCCAGCAGGTTCACCTCCAAGATCGTCTGAGACCAGCCACCCAGACAGCTGCTGGAACAATTGGTTTGCACAACCAAACAATTTCTGCACAAACTGTCAGAAACCGTCTCAGGGACGCTCAACTGCATGCCCGTCGTCCTCATCGGGGTCTTGACCTGACTCCAGCTCGTCGCCGTAACAGACTTGTGTGGGCAAATGCTCACATTCGATGGCGTCTGGCACGTTGGAGAGGTGTGCGCTTCACGGATGACTCATGGTTCACATTGTTCAGGGCAGATGGCAGCTGAGAATGTCCCAGTTCTTGCATGGCCAGCATACTCACCGGACATGTCACCCACTGAGCATGTTCGGGATGTGCTTGACCGGCGTATACGACAGCGTGTACCAGTTCCCACGAATATCCAACAACCTCGCACAGCCATTGAAGTGGAGTGGACCAACATTCCACAGGCCACAATTGACAATCTGATAGACTCCATGCGACGATGTGTTGCACTGCATGAGGCAAATGGTGGTCACACCAGATACTGACCGGTTCTGGGTCCCCAGACCCCCAATAGCGCAAAAAACTGCACATTCCAGGGTGGCCTTTTGTTGTGGGCAGTCTGAGGTACACCTGTGCACTACTCATGATGTCAGATCAGCATCCTGATGTGGCACACCTGTGAGGTGGGATGGATTATCTCAATATAGCAGATGTGCCCACTACCACACATTTGGACTGATTTGTGACCACTGTTTGGGAGGGATGGTTATATTGTGTATCTGGAATGAATTTTAGGTCTCTACGTCCAACCCATGGGGAATGGGAGCAGTAACAAAAGTGTTGCGTTTATATTTTTGTTCAGTGTAGATATACTGTATAATGATATAAATAGCTCTGTGTCATTAGGCTATGGCACTGGTAAAAGGTTTAGCGTTAAAAGAGGAATTAGGCAAGGGTGTGGAAGCTCTCCGTTGTTGTTCATAATGGTTGTGGAGATGCTCGCAATTCTAATTAAAAACAGCAGCGTTGTTGGAATTGAGATTATGGATAATCTTTTAATAATTAGTCAACTTGCAGATGACACTACTCTTTTCTTAAAAAATGAACATCAGATCCCCCTGGTAAAACAAATAATCGCTACATTCTCAAAAGCTTCAGGCTTAAAGTTAAATTTAAATAAATGTGAATTATTGGCATTAAAAGAGTGTAATTCACAATTACTGTACGATATAAAGGTGAAGAAGGAGGTAAAATATTTGGGCATCACAATTTCAAAAGATCACAAAGTCTTAGAAAAAGTAAATATTTTAGATAATGTTGACAAATGTAAGACAATCTTAAATAAATGGTTACAGAGAGACATCACAATTTTTGGAAGAATATTATTAACCAAAATGGATAGTTTATCTAGATTTATATATCCAGCTTACTCTTTATCAATATCGAATAAAGTTATTAAGACAATTAATGGCTTGAATTTTAATTTTATTTGGAGGAATAAGTGCCATTATATATCTAAAGATGATTTGGTTAAACCATACATTGAAGGCGGTGGAAACGCAATTGATTTTGATGTAATGAATGGTGTTTTGAAACTTAAATGGTTAAAATCCTTCCTAAATAATCCACACTCCATTTGGTTTTTTATACCAAATAAGGTCTTCAACACACTGGGGGGTATCGACTTTCTCCTAAAGTGTGACTTTGAAATTACTAAGCTACCTGCTAAACTCTCTGAATTCCATAAACAGGTCCTTCTTTATTGGAAAATGTTATTTAAACATAATTTCACTCCACATAATAGCCCAATTTGGAACAATAGATATATGCTGATAAACAGAAAATCTATTTTTATTCAAGATTGGTTATCAAAAGGTGTTTGGGCAATTGCCCATTTTGTAGATGAGGAAGGACATGTTCTAGGACATCAAGATTTTTGCCAGAAGTTTAATATCCAATGTTCTAAAAGTAAATTTAATCGGGTTATAAAATCCATTCCATTGTCACTTAAAAACATAGTTGTAAATGATATAATATATTCTGACATCTCCCCCAAGTTAAGGCAATTATATATAGATGGTATTCGATTTTGTGATGTTAAATGCAACAATAAGTTTCTTAGATCTTCATTAAGGAGTCTTTATTCTCCAAATTTACTTAGACGTAATTACATATTAAA
The DNA here is from genome assembly GCF_057382275.1 of Copadichromis virginalis. Lineage (NCBI taxonomy): Eukaryota > Metazoa > Chordata > Actinopteri > Cichliformes > Cichlidae > Copadichromis > Copadichromis virginalis. The sequence continues at coordinate 5,457,573 of NW_028188589.1, read as the reverse complement.
AGATTTCCAAAGGAAAGAAATTGAAAAAATAAGAACTGATTATATCACCTTCCCTATCCCTCCTAAAGGGAAAGAAGTCCAATTTAAAATCTTGAATAAAATTTACCCGACAAATAGACTCCTTAGTGATAGATTCAAAATAGAAACAGGTAATTGTGCATTTTGTGAAACAGAAGAGGAGGATTTGGATCATCTATTCTTTTTGTGCAATTTTATACAAATATTTTGGTTGGATTTTCATACCTGGCTTTATTCCAAGGGGATTCAAATTACCCCATTTACCCTAAATATGATAATGTTTGGAGAGTTTTTGAAAGAAAAGAAAGCTAATTATGGTGTTAATGTGTTATTAATCTTGTGCAAGCATTTTATACATAAATGTCATTTTTTTAAGACTAAACCAACACTAGCTTACTGGAAAAACGACTTAAACCTGTTGGTTAAATCTTTGACTTTAGTTAAGAAGAAAAAGGCTGCTTCTTTTATTTCCTTTATAGAAGATTTTGATTTAGTGAGTTAATAATTTGTTGAATTATGTGACCCCATCTTTGTATTTTATTTTCACTATGCATGAAAGTTCCTAATATGTAAGAAAGGTCTATTCTCTGAATCTGTAATATATGGTGCATTTTGTTTGTATGTTTATATTACTAATAAAAAAAAAATAAAATATATATATATATATATATATATATATTAGGGGTGCAACGATACACAAAATTCACGGTTCGGTTCGGTTCGATACTTTGGTGTCACGGTTCGATATTTTTTCGATACAAAAAAATGTTCATGCCTTTTTAATTTGTCATTTATTAAAATTATAAATATATATTTTAACACAAAAGTACAGTTTTTAAATTTAACCCTAACCCTTGTGCGTGTTGTTTTTTAGCTCGTCATATTGCAGCCACAGAAATTCTTTTGTCCATGAAACCATAAAGCTGCACTTTCTTTTTGCCTTATAGTCTGATTTGTCATAACTTCTCCGTTTTGTGGTAAGCTTTTCTTTGGCTGTCACTTCTTCACCCTGACCTGTCTTATTTGGCTCAGCAGAACTAAAATATATATCTGTCTGTGAAGGTTCTCAGTCATCCAGGTCATCGTAGTGAAATATATATCCTGCCGCACTCACATAAGCTCAGCGATTCTCTGCGCGATCAACCTCTCACATGTTTAAGCTGCGGGAGATTTCACTTGTCATGTTTGCATAGTAAGCTAACAATTAATAAGACGATGTCAGAGGAATTGGTGCACAAATTATCATCACTCACAGATCAGTGCTGTCGCTCTCTATACACAGTTCGCGCGATTGCAAAGTGAAAGCAAAAAAACAAGCGTAAATTCAAACACGATTTCAATATGTCACATATTGACAGTGGCTCACCCAATGACATAATTACCCAGCTACATTTCTGAAAGAATGCAAAAGCATTGACATATATTTTTCCTTCCTACAATAGCCCGACAGGCAGGGCAGAGATAGCCCCGGGACGTCGGGCTAGCGATATTGCGAGCCCTGTATCTGATTGAGGAATCACTCATCTTTGGAAAAGAGAGTTTATTACAGAGAAATGTCTCTTTCAAAATAAAAGCTCTACTATCCGCTTCTTCTGGGCTATATTCTCAGCAGCATATTAAACATATCAGGTCTCCATAAGGAGAATCCTGTGCTAACAGCTGTCTAAATGACTCGGCTAAAGTTTGTAGCATGCATGCTTGTTGTTTTTGTCTTTGCACTAGGATGATGTCGGTGTAAATGTGCAGTCATATTCGTTGTGTTCCCACTAGTGCTTTCAGGTTAATCTCGTTGAAATAACCTTAACGCCACAACACGGCAAATCTCCATTAACGAGCTACCCTATACAGAGGGGCTAGACGGCCAACACGTTAACGAGCTAACTGCGCTAACACACTAGCTCCCACCCATGTAATTGAGCATTGCATGGCACATCCAACATACTGTTTTACTTTAGTCCATGACGCGCTTACCTTCAGGGTCATACGTCACATGAAAACCAAAATAATTCCAAACGCCAGATCTGAATGAGGGTGGGGGAGGTCCACTTCTGTCTCGCTAGCTTGCCCTGCGCTCTTCCTTCTGACCATGCTGTCTGTGTTGAGTGCTCAGTGAATCTGCGTTCGACTACTCTGCCTAGGCTGCACTCTCGAGCCTAGGCGGAGTAGTCAAATGCAGATTCACTGAGCGCTCAACACAGACAGCATCGTCAGAAGGAAAGTTGATAAAATAAATTACAAATTTTGTATTGTTCTTTTTTTTTCTCCCCTTTGGTTTTCTTTCTTTCTCTCCCCCTCTTTCTTTCATTCTTTCCCCCTGTCCTATCCCACAGTCATGTCTGTCCCGTTTGCAACTGAAAATAAAATAAATTCATAATTATAATAAAGGTCAATCAAATGGACCAATATGATGATCCACTTAAAATAAATCCTCTTGGCATCTTTCTTGGCCTCAAGACAACAATTCTGATGGCTATAGATCCAAACGGGACACAAAAAAAAAAAAAAAAAAAATTGAAAAAAATTGTATTGTTCGATACATATGCGTACCGAACCGAAAGCACTGTATCGAACGGTTCAATATCGATACGAATATCGTTGCACCCCTAATATATATATATATATATCGCTCTATCGCGATAGCGCATGTTGATGATGTCATCAAGCTGTGCCTTTTTTGGTCTAAAGCATCGCAGCGGCTACGCTGGTCGTGTCCAAATTCATGGGCTGCATCCTCCTGAGGACCCGGCCTTCGCGGTCTACGTGGGCCGGGTCCTCAGAAGGTCGAGTAGGCCGGAAGTAAACGGCCGTGAAATTGGACGGTCTAGCCTTCAGATTAGCGTCACCGCTGTCTCGGTGGAGTTTAATAAACTCAGCCGTCTGCTCCTTGCTATCTAAAATATAACAGGACACTGGCGTAAATTCTCGACTGTCTCATACTTCTGTTTAATCAGTTTTCTGTTTCACGTTTAGTCAGCTGTGTAAAAACCAAGGAGGAACCCACCCGGGGGATTAATAAAGCTTTATTTTATCTAATCTAATCTAATAACTTTAATCTTAGCCAAACCGATTTACTCACGAAGAAACAAAACACTGAAAAAAAGCCCAACAATAAAATTTTTAGGTTGTCTAAGTGACTTATACATTACGTTTAAATCGAGCAGCGATAGTCCGCGGTGATCTGAAAATGATGTGCCGGGAGTTGTGCCGTTCTCGGCCGCATCAGTAACCCTCGAGCTCCCGGCTAGCTGGGTAGCAGACGTCTCCGAAAACATCGAAGCACTTTTGCAAATATGCGATACCTTGATAAACCGAGCAGATATTTGATGTTTACACAGCTACTTTCTCTCATGAAAATATGTTAAAAGTTTATTTTGTGACACAGAAAGATTAGTATGAGTAATTTTAAAACTTAGTAGCGGCCGCCATTGTTGGAAACTGGAGTTTGGCTGGGCCGCGCTATGAATTCTGGGATATGGTAGGCCACGAAGGACACACCCGACCCATCCTTCAAATTCGGGGAAAAGGAGGACGCATTTGTCGGCTGCATTCGGAGGAGTCTACGAATTTGGACAGCCTTCGGCGCGTCGCTGTGACGTAATCGGTCTACAAATGCGGCCTCAGGAGGATGCAGCCCATGAATTTGGACACGACCAACCATTATCCTCTTCAAATTATGGCGGGCGACAGTCATAACAAAGAGATAAAGCACTTTTGAAATACGGGGAAAGCCAAAAACTGCACTTCCTCCACTTCCGTAACATTGATTCATTAATGTTGAATTCTCTCGCAGCTGCTCTATTCCCATGTTGTTGCAGTATATTAATCAGAATCAGAATCAGAATACTTTATTGATCCCTGGGGGAAATTATTTTTTGTTACAGTGCTCCATTTTAGACAGGCAGGCAGGAATGATTTACTGTGTCGTTCAGTGGTGCTTGAGGGAGTCCAGCTCCATCCCCACAACATTGCTGGCCTTACGGATTAGTTTATTAAGTCTGTTGGCATCTGCGACCCTCAGCCTGCTCCCCCAGCATGCAACAGCATAGAGGATCGCACTGGCCACAACAGACTCATAGAAAATCCTCAGCATTTTCTGGCAGATGTTGAAGGACCTCAGTCACCTCAAAAAATAGAGACGACTCTGGCCCTTCCTGTAAAGTGCTGTGGTGTTTTTAGCCCAGTCCAGTTTATTGTCAATGTGTACTCCAAGGTATTTATAGTCCTCCACAATGTCAACACTGACCCCCTGGATTGAAACAGGGGTCAAGTGTTTCCTGGTCTTCCTGAAGTCCACGATCAGTTCCTTGGTCTTTGCCACGTTGAGCTGCAGATGATTCTGCTCACACCACGTGACAAAGGAGTCGACCACAGCCCGGTACTCTGTCTCATCATCCCTGCTGATGCATCCAACCACCGCAGAGTCATCAGAAAACTTCTGAAGATAGCAGGTCTCTGTGCAGTGGCTGAAGTCTGTGGTGTAGAGGGTGAAGAGGAAGGGGGAGAGGACAGTCCCCTGTGGTGCCCCTGTGTTGCTGATCACCTTGTCAGACACACACTGTGGGAGACGTACATATTGTGGTCTTCCTGTCAGGTAATCAACAATCAAGGACACCAGAGAAGCATCCACCTGCATCGCTGCTAACTTATCACCCAGGAGGGTCGGCCTGATGGTGTTGAAAGCACTGGAAAAGTCAAAAAACATGACCCTCACAGTGCTCGCCGGCTGGTCCAGATGGGTGTAGACACGATTGAGCAGGTAGATGATGGCGTCCTCAGTTCCGAGACGAATCATAACTAACCTCGTATTGTGGATGGATGATTTCAGTTGTTCTCCTGACTGAAGTTTGGCCCGTGTACAGCATCCTGCTATGCGATTGCATTTGTCCCTGACCACCAGAATCCCTCACGTTAACTTTTATCGAGTGGAAAAAAAGTTGGCGTTCATCCTCCAGCTTCACTGTGCTAATGTTATGCTAACATAGCTGTGTCGCTAGCAATCACGTAGCACAACATTATATACCAGGTAGTCCAACTTCAGTAACCCTGCAAACGCCACTGCTGTTTAGTTTTCTGTCTTCATTTATGGTGGAAGTGATAGCAGGGCTGTACATTTGAATTAGTTTCAAAAATCTCTCAGTCAGAACATGGTATGAAATGTTTAGGTGTAAACTAGCGAGCTGACTTCCTGCTAACTTCTAACTCCGTTAAATTTAATAAATTCTGTTTTCATGGATGTTAAACTTAATTGTTACGCCTGGTAAAGCAGCAACGCTGATGATTTTATTAAAGATGAAAGAATTTAGACCGTTTTTAACTCTTAGTGTTCGTTTGACTTTGGGACCTGAAGCGGACAGACTTTTAGACCCAGATTACTCCGCGAAGCTCCTCACCACGGCAGCCGTAATGCTCTGACAATCCATCAAGCAATGCGGCTTCGTAGCTTACCAAAGTTCTACTAAAACATTTTTTAACAGATTTCTGCACGCCCAAATCGGTTCGAGGTCAGTAAGCACAACCAGAATTCATACATAAGACACACTCTTGATTTTTGAGAAAATTAAAGGATTGTAAGTCCTTATAGTGTGGAAAATATGTTATACAGAAGAAAAGAATATATCGCGATATATATTGTTACCGCACATGCTTCAAATTATACCGCGATATGGATTTTAGGCCATATTGCCCAGCCCTAACTCCCAATTTATTTACAACATTTGAAACATACAGTGTAGCTCCGTCAAAACACTCCAAGGCCAAGTGAAAGTGCTGAGAGGGAAAAGATCATGATTAATGATTTATTTAAACTCATAACTGGGTGCAGCAGCTGAGCTTTGACCTGTGAGCTGCAGCTTAAGCTTCTTTTATGGTTCAGTGTTTAATGTGTAAACTGTTTATCACTGCAGAGACGCCTACAGGCTATCTACTGTTCAAAAGTGAATTGTTATATACAGTGTGGCAGCTGACCTTTGACCTGTGAGCTTCAGCCTCTTTGCTGAGTGTTTAATGCTCATCTATTGAAGCCTGCAGACACACCCACACACCATCTGATTCGTTCTCAGGGTTGTTTTCTGTGTGTTGGAGTTGGAGCAGAAACCTGCTGCAGGTTAATTATTGATCAAATTAATATCACAAAAGGTGCAGCAGCTGACCTTTGACCTGTGAGCTTCAGCCTCTTTGCTGGTGTGAAGTGTTTAATGTGACGCAGTCTGCAGACACAGACGACTGCTGACGGAGAAGAAGCAGAGGATTTTCTCTGTTTCTACACAGACCTGGTCCAGACAGCAGAGAGCTGCAGAGTGAAGACGTTCATTGGAAGAAGCTGAGTAAGTTCAACGTCCTCTTTGAATCCTGGATCAGGAAGTGAATATTTGGTGTTTAAATAAGGTTTCTGTCTTTGACTCAGCCTGCTGTCACTTTGTTTCAGAGAGAAAAGGAGATTTTAGATTAACTGGTGTTCCTGCTGCTCCAGCATTAAAGCACAGTATAGGTGACTGCGCTGATGCCTGTTTATAATTTCACCAAAGCTAATAAACTGTTGGCTAAATTTTCTTGTTTTTAGATGTAAACAGAGGTGAGAGGAGCAGATAATAAGGATTAAATATTTTGCTGAATAACTAAATTCTGCTAGTCTGTGACGTAACTCCCAGCAGCATCGCCTCATTTCTTTGACCTTTAACATGAGTTAGCTTAGCTAGCAGAGCAGCTATCTCTGCTGTCTGTCATGTGACCGAGTCAAGTGTGTGTAGTAGACTTGTTAGCATAGCTAGCAGGCTGAAAGAAGCTAGCAAACTGTGTGAACACTTTGTAAGAGGTGAGCAGTAAAGAGAAGGATAAGGAGCTCCTCCAAATGCTGATAATGCACTTAACCTGAATTTTCTGCTTGTTACATTATATGTGATGTTCAGTCAAAAACAATTACTTAAATTAACATTATTATTAGTATTATTATTATTCATAACATGGCTCCCTACTGTAGTGGTTTGAACAACTGATCTGTGGTTATTGTGTCCCTGCAAATTCAACAATGCGCCTCAATGCAAAGCATCAAATAAACATTTTTATTATCAAGTCATTCGACCTACTGGTTGAATCACCGTAGCTCTGACAGTGAAGCACACTCATTTTTATTGGTAGTCACCTTGTGAGCAATGTTCCCTCTAAGCTGCGCACGTGCGCAATTCAACCTGCCAACACGGACGATGATGCAGTTCTACACTGCAATCATCGAGTCCATCCTCACCTCCTCCATCACCGTGTGGTACGCTGGAGCCACTATCAGGGACAAACAGAGACTGCAGCGTGTTGTGCGCTCTGCTGAGAAGGTGATTGGCTGCAGACTCCCATCTCTGCAGGACCTGTACACCTCCAGGACACTGCGGCGTGCAGCCCGGATCTCAGCTGACCCTTCTCACCCTGGACACAGTCTGTTTGACCTGCTCCCCTCAAGCAGGAGGCTTCGGTCCATTCGCACCAGAACCTCTCGCCATAAGAACAGTTTCTTCCCCTCTGCTGTTGGACTCATGAACAATAACCGTATGACTGTCCCCGCCACAAACACAGGACCCTACGCTGTGTCACTGCATCATTCCATGTTTGGCACTGATCACCACCTGCACTCATGTATATATCTTTCTACGCAGCACTCTTAATTCTTATTCTCATGTATATATCTCATGTATATCTCATGCACATATCTTTCTACGTAGCACTTTTAATTCTTATTCCTACTTTTATTTTTTTCATGTCTATTTAAGCGCAATTTATGACAGTTTGTTTGCACTGAAGCACCGCAGCAATTTCCTAATGTTGTAAACCTGCTCAACATTTGATTCTGATTCTGAATTGCGCACTGTTGGCACGGTCTCTGCGCAGAGAAAATCTGTGTTGCGCACACAAAAAGAATTCTAACCTGAATTGAAATTAAAGTAAACCAATCAAAACATGGCATTTAGTTGTTAAGAAATGGAGTGACGGCGTGTTTGAGATGTGAGAGATTTGAGGCGTTTAGAGCAAATCTTGTGTAGTTAGTGTGTAGTTAGTGTGTAGTTAGTGTGTAGTCAGTGTGTAGTGTAGTCAACAGTGTTGTTGTGTGTCAGAACAATGAGGCGACTGCTGAGTGTTACAGGTGTTACAGCAGTGACACATCTGCTGCTGTCAGGCCTGCAGGTATCAGGCTGCTGTTCTCCTTCATCTCATAGAGGACAGGAATTATTTTTTGGAGCGGCACAAATAATTTGTGTGGCATCAGATTTGATGCAGAACAGCTGATTGTTCTGTAAATAGTTTGAAATGTTTATTTTAAAAAAACACCTTGGCTGCATTTTTAGGTAAACAGCTGCAAAAAACTTTGTTTGCATAACTCAGTTACTTTTTTGAAGAAGTAACTATATAATTAACTGCCCAACTGTCAGGGGTTTTGACATTTATTTTCACAAGTAAGAGAAAATAAGACACTTGCAGACCAAATCAGAGAGTTTTAAGACATGCGCATGGGTGTGTGCCTCTCAGCAAAATCACACACACAGAATGCATGTCTTGTTCCTTTATTTATAGGGTAAGAAACTGATTACATAGTACTTCCTCTTTTCAGTTACAGGAGGAGAGTTCAGGCATTATCTCAACCTGTCTGACCTTTCAGACTGGGGTAAAGAATACAGAAGTTTATCATGCTTATCTGACATCACAGATACTAAAAAAGAATACATTGCGTTTGTGTTAACAAATAGACTCAGTTACGTGAAAATATATGAACACTAGAAAATAAAACACACTTGATTATATTGTATTTGAATATAAAGCACATTTGATTATACTTGATCATATTGCATAATAAAAATCCTCTATCACCAACATTGGTCATTATTTACTGTATGTTGCAGACAGAGTTACAGACTCTCTCCCAGACCACAGACTCATAATACAAGTCAGAGCTTTATAAAAAAAAAAGAAAGTTGTGTTTTCAAAATTGGAGTTCAAGTTTTTTTTTTCCTTCCAATAGTGTTAACATGCTACACACGTCATGAACAAGATTTTTTTAAATTTTCATTGTAAGTGGGCTAAAGCAGTTAATTAAAAGTAGTCCATCAACTGAAAGGTTTAAAATGTTCACACGTGTTGGACTGACTGAAGCTTCCAGTCACAGTGACTCAGTGTGTGTCAGTGAATGCATCGTGTGTGCTTCAGGCTCCACCTAGTGGACTGATAGCAGAGCAGCTGATGAATTTGAAGAGTGTGGCCTTTTTGCACACAGCCTGTAAATGCCAACAACAAAAGGAGTGTGTAAAACATGTATATTGTAGTGATGCAGTGTACTGTGTATATTTATACTGGCAGTATGGAACATGATTATTTGGAAATGCCTAAAATGGAAATGATCATATACTGTGAGGTGAGGTGTGGACAGTGGTTGTGCTTTTGTAACATTGAGGCAAGGAAAGTGATTAGTGTTTAGGGGACACATCATTGGTTTTTGTTAAAAAGAAACAGTTTCTCCACTGTGGCAGGTCGTAGGCGATTTTTTTTTTCTAAACTGTCTCTAACTCTCACTAACCGCAACTCTCCATCAAACGCCCACATTTTGTCTGAGGGGTTTATATCGCTGTCATAGCTCGCGGCAAAGTTCGAACCGCTTCCTGAACCAGTCACGTGGTACAGCCGGGCAGCGAGGCTTCGGACGTCATCATTTTCAGCTCCTCCCATAAATGAAGCAAGCCTGGATACGCGCTTCGCGGAAACGCCCCCTCCATTACTCGACACACGCTTCGAAGCCTCGATACAGAACGTCACATCACTAGTTAAAGCTGAGTAAACACTGACCCCAGACCAGCACCGTGATAAAGTGAGCTGCTGCTGCTGAACTTGAACAGGTAACAAAGTGATGAGCAGTCAGGCTGCAGGTTTCTACCTGTTCATGTTTCTACAGTAGAATCACTTTGAAGTGTCTTTGTGCTGTTTCATCTTTGATTTGTGTTCATAAACACTCAGAGAAACATCACGTGACCTCATCAGGATCTGTGTTGGTGTGTGGGGCTGTACCTCAGCTTTATGTTGTTACATGCTCATTTGTTCATTTCACACAGTAACATCAAAGTAATGTTATGAGGAGTAATGAAGTAACGTACTCCATTACTTTTAATTAAAGTGTTCTGTGTAATATGTGTAATAATGACTGTTTTGAGTAATGACCAACACTGATCACAACAAAGAGGAAATGCCTCCAACATGCACAAACATTTGAGCCACAACATGCAGTTAATGTGCACAAATGTCTTTGATATGCTGCTCAGTGATGGTGGTGACTGTCAGAGCAGAGCTACTGAGAATCAATAAGTAATATCAATGATGGGATCAGAATCACTAAATTCTTCTCATCCCTGTCAGTATCATACATGTGCTGTATAATGTGATAAATGTAGAGGTGCTGGCTGTTCTCTCACTCTGCTGTTTAGCTGTAAAGGACGCCTCCCTGCCTTTGTCTCATTCATGACCTTTAATAGTCTCTTCTAACATGCAGAGATCTGTATGATCTGTTTCATAGAGTCTAACCAGCCTGTACAGGTAACAACAACAGTCACTGCATCACTGACACACAAACGTCATCTCTGTCAATAACAACATTCATACATGGAATAAAAACACATCAGTGGATCATTGCTGGAGCTGATGTTTGTGCTCCTGGTGCAAAGGCTCTCAGTTTCCTCCTTGAAATAACATCAGTGGTGGGTCAGCGACATGCTTTCTTTCCCTCTCAGGTTTAAATATCTGGGACTCTCCACCGTTTGGTTTTAGAGCTGAAGAAGCTTCTCTGATGAAACGTCTTCCAGAAACTTAAAGACGTCTCTTTTCTCTCCAAGCTCCTTAGATCACATGACCTGGATGACTGAACCTACAGACATATTGACCTGGTTTCATGGTCACATGACAGGTCAGAGGTCAGCGACTGTAACTCAGTTACTCCTGTTAATGTGAACTCACTGAGTGTTTGTGGTTTACCTCTCAGACTGACTGAAGATGATGATGGAGGAAGAGGAGGACAGAGCAGAGTCTGCAGGGTCCAGCTGTCCGTCTGTGAGGAGTGACCGGTCCAAACTTGAACCTCCAGACTTCAGTGGTGAACCTGGAGCAACGAGGTCAGAGAGCTGAACTCACTGAGTAACAGAAATAATTCTGCACTGACATTATAATCAGTGTTGACTCTGGTTGATTGTCTGACTGTGTTTGTGAGCTGAGAGGAAATGAAAATGAGTTTGTAACAAAAATCAGTTTTGTCCAGTTTTCCTGTAAAAAGCTGAACTCTAATCTAAGAGGATGTTACTGACAGGAAACAGCTGCATTATCTGCAGTCTGTGTGATCACAGCTGCTTCAATCATGTTTGTGTCTGCAGAGGTCAGAGGTCACAGTCTGCAGGGTCCAGCTGTCCATCTGTGAGGAGTGACCGGTCCAAACTTGAACCTCCACTCTTCAGTGGTGAACCTGGAGCAACGAGGTCAGAGAGCTGTGATGACTCCTTTACATGTTTGTGTTTCCTGGATAAATATGACCTGAAACATCCTCAGATTGTTACAAAGATTCATTAAAAAGAAAACAATGAAAGAGAAAAGATCCAAATGTTCGACTTGGTCATTTGCTGTTTGAGGACAGTGATGCTCATATCTGTGGGGAAAGTGTGACCTGAGTGGGTTCATGTTTGTCTTTAAAGAACAGAGCTGCTCTGATTCTCTTTGTGTCTGATCTGTTAAACAGTCTGAGAGGTCACACAGAGACCCAGCAGCTAAAGCCTGGATCATACTGGCTGCTGTTACTCCATCAGGACAACACTGAACCACAGTGGTGTGGATGTAGTGGATAAATCCCACCATACTGATGCTCAGAGTTAACCACAGGGAACAAAACCAGATGTTACCTTCAGATTGTGACCTTTGGAGTGGACGATGCAGATTTCAATAGAGAATAAATGTTGTTGTTTTTCAGCTGTGAAGAAAGAATCTAATTTTCTGAACTTAAGAATTTATGATGCTGGAAACAACATGGAGACTATAACACAACATTTCCACTGTGTTCATAGAATGAATGTAAAACTGTCAGACATTCATTAAATATGCAAAATGTCTACAGAAGCATCAGAGGGTCAGACGTGAAGCACTCAGTGATTTTGATCAAATGACTCATCAGTTATTGATCTGTACTACACTGATCTACCACGTTAGTAAAGCTGGTGTTCTGGTGGTGGAGGGAGACTCGGATCATGTTCTGGTTTTGGAGCAGTGATCTGCTGATGGTTCAGTTTGATGAGCTTCTTCAAAATCATCCCTGACATCACCACTGAAAGGACGTCCATGAAAACAGACTGAAAATTACTGATATGTTCACAATCTGAGAGTTTAAAACTTGACAGACTTGATTCAGATGAAGTTATTTGAGCAGAAACTCCTGGATCTTTATCCTGTGTGGATCTAATCCTTCATGGTTCCTCCACAGAGTGGAGCAGCAGAGCTCAGAGGTTCCCAGTGGTCAGTCTGCCCAGCAGCATCAAACACAGCTGGACTCCATATTTATGGTCTGTACATGTACAACAACTACTGTTACATCTGTTCTGTTCACAGTCATCTCCATGCTGCTCTTTGTAGACCAGTGGATCGTCAGTGTGTCCAACATGGATCTGATGTTTGGCTCCATGATTTCAGTCTGATTGGCTCATTCATAAATATTCTGTTCCAGCTGCTGGAGGACAACATCATCACTTTTGTGAAGAACGAGCTGAAGAAGATCCAGAAGGTTCTGAGTCCAGATTACCCAGAATGCTTAGAGAGTCAGAGGAGCAGCAGCAGAGAGGCGTTTGTGAAGATCACAGTGGACTTTCTGAGGAGAATGAAGCAGGAGGAGCTGGCTGACCGTCTGCAGAGCAGTAAGAGGATTTATCTAAAGATTTAAGCTGCTGGATAAATGAACATTTTCCAGAGATGGAAGATGGAGCAACATGTTTTAAAGATTAGTTCTTTTTGGAATTGAGTGTTTATTTTTCTTCTCATTCAGAACTTCAAGCTGCTGTTTGTCATCGTAACCTTAAATCCACCCTGAAGAAGAAGTTCCAGTGTGTGTTTGAGGGCATCGCTAAAGCAGGAAACCCAACCCTTCTGAATCAGATCTACACAGAGCTCTACATCACAGAGGGAGGGACTGCAGAGGTCAATGATGAACATGAGGTCAGACAGATTGAAACAGCATCCAGGAAACCAGACAGACCAGAAACAACAATCAGACAAGAAGACATCTTTAAAGCCTCACCTGGAAGAGATGAACCAATCAGAACAGTGCTGACAAAGGGAGTGGCTGGCATTGGGAAAACAGTCTTAACACAGAAATACAGCCTGGACTGGGCTGAAGACAAAGCCAACCAGGACATCCAGTTCATATTTCCATTCACTTTCAGAGAGCTGAATGTGCTGAAAGAGGAAAAGTTCAGCTTGGTGGGACTTGTTCATCACTTCTTTACTGAAACCAAAGAAGCAGGAATCTGCAGCTTTGAAGACTTCCAGGTTGTGTTCATCTTTGATGGTCTGGATGAGTGTCGACTTCCTCTGGACTTCCACAAAACTACAATCCTAACTGACCCTAGAAAGTCCACCTCAGTGGATGTGCTGCTGATAAACCTCATCAGGGGGAAACTGCTTCCCTCTGCTCGCCTCTGGATAACCACACGACCTGCAGCAGCCAATCAGATCCCTCCTGACTGTGTTGGCATGGTGACAGAGGTCAGAGGGTTCACTGACCCACAGAAGGAGGAGTACTTCAGGAAGAGATTCAGAGATGAGGAGCAGGCCAGCAGCATCATCTCCCACATCAAGACATCACGAAGCCTCCACATCATGTGTCACATCCCAGTCTTCTGCTGGATCACTGCTACAGTTCTGGAGGATGTGCTGGAAACCAGAGGGGGAGGACAGCTGCCCAAGACCCTGACTGAGATGTACATCCACTTCCTGGTGGTTCAGGCCAAAGTGAAGAAGGTCAAGTATGATGGAGGAGCTGAGACAGATCCACACTGGAGTCCTGAGAGCAGGAAGATGATGGAGTCTCTGGGAAAACTGGCTTTTGATCAGCTGCAGAAAGGAAAGCTGATCTTCTATGAATCAGACCTGACAGAGTGTGGCATCGATATCAGAGCAGCCTCAGTGTACTCAGGAGTGTTCACACAGATCTTTAAAGAGGAGAGAGGACTGTACCAGGACAAGGTGTTCTGCTTCATCCATCTGAGTGTTCAGGAGTTTCTGGCTGCTCTTCATGTCCATCTGACCTTCATCAACTCTGGACTCAATCTGCTGGAACAACAACAAACAACCTCCTGGTGGTTTAAACCATCTCTTCACCAGAGTGCTGTGAACAAGGCCTTAGAGAGTCCAAATGGACACCTGGACTTGTTCCTCCGCTTCCTCCTGGGTCTTTCACTGCAGACCAATCAGACTCTCCTACGAGGTCTGCTGACACAGACAGGAAGTAGCTCACAGACCAATAAGAAAACAGTCCAGTACATCAAGGAGAAGCTCAGTGAGAATCTGTCTGCAGAGAAAAGCATCAATCTGTTCCACTGTCTGAATGAACTGAATGATCGTTCTCTAGTGGAGGAGATCCAACAGTCCCTGAGATCAGGAAGTCTCTCCACAGATGAACTGTCTCCTGCTCAGTGGTCAGCTCTGGTCTTCATCTTACTGTCATCAGAAAAAGATCTGGATGTGTTTGACCTGAAGAAATACTCTGCTTCAGAGGAGGCTCTTCTGAGGCTGCTGCCAGTGGTCAAAGCCTCCAACAAAGCTCTGTGAGTACATTTGTACTCATGTCTTTACTTTTAACATCCAACTGTGTCAGTAATTTATTTCACCAGGCTTTCTGTCTTTGTATGAATTTGTATCCTAAAGTTTTGGGATTTCTCCAATACAACTGTGACCTCTTTGATGCCTCCAGAACTCGAGACGCTGGATTCACCATAAACTCTGATCATCACTGCTGCTGTTATGTTATCAGTCTTTGTTTAAACACTTAGGCTGCATGTGCCTGATGTTGTGATACTTTATATTCACATGCATGCTCCTAGATTCATTTCTACTGCAGGTCTATTTTTAGTCACAAATGTTGGTGAAACACTTGCTTTTACATGCATGGTGGGTCCTGCATTAAAGAAAGCATTTGAATTACTCAGTGAATCCTGGCAGCCAGAGAAACATCCTTAGTTCCACTTTAAACTAAACTCTGCTTCGGTCTTCCACAGTGTGTTTGTTGTTTCTTTGTTGTTGTTGGCCTGCTCTCTCCTCTCACTCCAATCTGGTTGCAGCAGATGTTTGTCCCTCCCTGAACCTGCAGACTTGGGTGCAGCACCTCAGTTCATCTTCAGTCTGAAACCAGCTGTTGTAGCTATATCCCCTCAAGCACACCTTCCCTGGTCATCTCTGCTGTGGTTGCTATAAAATTTAATCTTGAGTAAAAAAAAAAAGAACAAAAAACCTCAAGTCAGACTTGATGCCATTTGTTGGCAGCATGGTGCCTGTTTGTCAGTCTTTGATGATAAACTGCAGCACAGTCTAAAGCAAACCTTCTGACTTTATTGACTTTATGCATGTACATATTCTTCCTGTTCACCTTGGACACACAACAGCTCTCTGTTTGTTGTGATTGGATCTAGAACAGCCAACATATCCTAATCTAGATGATTTCTAAGGTGGTATCTGGGAGGAAAAGTTAAAATCAGCTTGGATGGCCTGTACTGTATGATGGCCTTGGTTGCACCACATTGATGGCCATGCAGGGTGGTTCACTACTTGGGCAAGAAGACCGAGGAGTGAGCCACACTTGGTCAAAGCTTGGTCATTCAAGCTCACTGTTTTCCCCTTGTTGGTTGATGATAGTATTTTTTTTTTTGACTTATAGTCATCATTGTCTTCAAATTAACTCACACACTGCTGACTGCTGTAGCTTACCTGGCTGAGCAGGTGACCCATGCACTGAAGGTTAGAGTCGTGACTCCAGGGCCTGGTTTGAGTCTGCCCATGACCATTTCCTGTGTGTTATTCTCCTCACTTCTCCCTCCCTTCCTGTCTTCTTTGTCCTATACAGTGAAGACAAAAGGCCTCAAGTTCTGAAAACTCTTCCCCTTCATCATCTTCCAAATCATCTCTCTCATCTAACATCCCCAGTATTCTCTGACTAGAGAATCTTTTCACAATCTTGAATGATAAGGATCCAAGTGGGTAAAGTTATTTATTTGTTGTGTTCCTATTTGCAGCTGGGATAGATTAAGAAAAACTATCGGCTGCCCAAATTACATCCAGTTTAGAAGACAAACATTGAGTGACGTGTTTGTTTCATCGTCCTTCACAACTCATCAACCAGGTGTCACAAACTGCAGCAGGACAGTACAAAGCATGTCATACTGGATGGCTGCAACAACCAGAGTTTTACCTACCTTTGGTATTTCGTGACAGCATGAGTGTAATATTTACTGAACAGAGTCATCTTCTGTAATCTTTTCAGATTCAGATTCAGAACACTGTATTTATTTTCAAGGGGCAATTAGGATACTGAGCTTTCCAACCGTACATACAATACACAAACATCACATTGGGGAGACGGGTCAGGCTAGGTAGTTGGCCGGTCAGCCGCTAGAGCAGCGACCCGGAACCGAACAGCAGAAAATGCACAACATCAGGAAAGATGAGGAGAAAAAAGAACTCCCCCCAGACTGAGCTCCAACAGGGAGATCAGTTTGAGAAAAGACAAAAAAAATGACCTTAGCGCAGAACACATGAAAACTCTTAATGCGCCATAGAAGCACATGACAAGCAACAGGGATGGGTAAAAGGTGAGAGACAGCCGGTGTAGACAGCGCATCCGGGCCTGCAGCATTTGCGCTGGTCCCCTCGACCCACCGTCTGCACCGGGAGGGGATAAGCATGCTTAGGATGGGAAGGAACAGTCTAAACACCGTCTGTTATCAGGGTGAGATTTGTTATGTTCAGCTCCAGCCTTGAGACCACAGCTCGCGCCGGTATGTTACCCGCATGAGCTGATGGTGGCTTTCTTTGGTGCGAACAACTGCATGTCAATTTCACAGCTGATCTAACAGTCCGTCACTCGTCTCTCAATCTCCCGTTGGAGAGCCACGAGCTTCTCCGAGAGGTTATTGGTTTTGCGCTCAAAGAGCAAAGTCTGAGAACTCATGACCACCATGAGCTTCTTCAAGATCTTATCCGTGCTGCGTTCAATGAGCCCATTTTGAGAACTCACGACCCGTCTCATTGTTTCAATCACAGCGGGCAACCTTGTGGGGGTTTGAACAGCTGGTTCCGCTTTCTTTAATCGTCAATAAGCCAGGGCCAAGCCAGCTCAGATCAGCAAGAACCCTTTGCTGCTGTGAATGTCCGTGCTGCTATATTTCAGGATCAGGCTCTAAATGTACAAATGGATCTGAGAAGATTTCCAATCATGTTTCTACTAGATTTACAGTTTGTTTTCATGTCTTCTGACTCAGATGGTGGAGCAGGTGGAGCTTACAAGGAGTAAGTGCTGCTATAGAAGAAGAGTTGTGTTTTAATGAAGCTATTTAGTTAACCAATAATTGTATTGCATGCTGGCATTAAAAATGTTTCATTTTACTGATTTAATTGTTTGTTTGTTTTCTTCCAGACTGAGTGGCTGTAACCTCTCAGAGAGAAGCTGTGATGCTCTGTCCTCAGTTCTCAACTCCCAGTCCTCTAGTTTGAAAGAGCTGGACCTGAGTAACAATGACCTGCGGGATTCAGGAGTGAAGCTTCTGTCTGCTGCACTGCAGAGTCCACATTGTACACTGGAAACTCTCAGGTCAGGATCCAAACATATCATTAAATGATATTATTGTATAAACAACCAAGCTTTATAGAATTGGCAGGTGAACTTTTCTTTATCTTTGGATTGCTTAGGAGATTCTTAATTACTGTCTGAAGATTCTTTTACAGTCACATATTTTGTTTTAATGGTCAAACAGAATTATTGTTCAGTTCAATGAGCAGGTAGCTGTGAGATTCATAATAATGAGGTATATTTGTATTAAAGATGACTAAACTTGAACAGTAGCTGTGAGTTACTTTGTTTACTCATGTGTGCTGATGTTGTGAGTAATTTGAAGCTGAAGTAAACTTGTAATGAGTTTAATAGAGTTTCTGAAGTAAGTGTACTTGGAGACATTTATGTGTTTACTAAAGTCCAGGAGCATGAGGCTGTGTGTAGCATAGAGGAACCCAGACCTCAGCTCTGTCTCCTGGTTTCTGTTGCTGCTGTTACAGTTTCCCCTCATCGTTCCCTTCATCAGTCTCCTCACTGTAACAAATCAAAGTGTTACTGTATAGATTCACGTCTGAATGTTGCCATGTGCTATTAAAACTGAAAGTGATGTTTCATACACCCACGTGGTTCAGTCACACAGTAACTGATGGTAAATAATGTTTGTGTTGAGCACATCGTACAGGTCAGCTGCTCCACACAGATCTCAGGTTTACATGCTGGAACAGTTTGTGATCATGAAGGATAAACCTCACTTCCTCTTTGTTTCATACAGATGTGACATGAACAATAACACGTTCATGAAATCCTTTTAGGAACACAAACACTATTGTAGCTGGAGAATATATTTGAATGTAGGATAATGTAGGGGATTGTCAGGGACCAAGCAGTAAAGCATAAAGGACACCGGTGGTTTTAATTCAAAAAACGGGTTTTATTGACCCAAAAATATGAAAATATATTTAACAAAGCCAAAACTTAAACAGGCAGACCAATAAAAGAGGTCAACTCAACAGACTAAACTCAAGCTAATAATTAACAAAACCTCAAACAAACATATGGTAAACTGACCTGCTGAAATGACACACAGGGGGACTTAAATACTGGTTTAGCTAAACCAAATGACACACACGGGGGAAAACAAGATGGCTGCCATATAACCAACTAATACAAAACATTTAAACAAACATGAAACACCCCCCAGGCAATGAAGCATGTGGTGCAATCCAATTAGGCTGTCAGCAGTACTTCAGGTCTCCCAGCCCTTTGCCACACCTTTTGCCAGACAGGAGGAGACACCAACCCCCAGGTAACTCAAACAAAGAAAGATGTATTAATATAACAAAACAGAACTTTGACCTTGCAAGGTTAATATGTGTGCACGCCATATAAACATTGGAAGGTGTGATGGAAAAATGAATACATTTAATAAAGAAACTATATTGAACAATAAATAGAATATTTTAAAGTAGTGACTGTAAATTAAACTAAAGTGAATCAACGGGTGATGAGGTGTGGAGCTTACCATGTGTGGCATGCCATCACACACCTCCCCTCTTCAGAGCTCTCGCTGGAACAGCGAGAGAGATAGTCAGCAGTAAGGTTCTCCTTGCCTGGTACGTGGTGGACAGTGAATTGGAATGGCTGTAAGGCCAGGTACCAGCGGGTAATTCGCCCATTTGTGTCCTTCATCTGCTCAAGCCACTGTAGTGCTTTGTGATCAGTTTCCAAGGTGAAGTCTCTTCCCAGTAGATAGTAGCGGAAGGAGTCCAGGGCCCACTTGATCGCTAAGGTCTCCTTCTCTACTGTGGAATACCGAACTTCCCGTGGAAACAGTTTCCGGCTGATGTAAGCCACTGGATGGCGGCCTTCCATGGTTTCCTGAAGGAGGACAGCTCCCAGGCCCCGATCTGAAGCATCAGTCTGTAATATGAATGGTTCATCAAAGTTGGGACTGTACAAAACCGGTTGCTTACTTAGTGACTGTTGTATGTCATGAAACGCTGCCACTGCCTCCTCTGTCCACTGGATGTAATTGGGGGAACGTGATCCCGTCAGGTCTGTGAGCAGAGCTGCCCTGTTGGAGAACTGAGGGATGAAACGACGGTAGAAACCTGCCATGCCCAAAAAGGATCTCAGCTGCTTCCTTGTTTGGGGCAGGGGGGATGATTCCATGGCCTCGATTTTGCTGACTTGTGGCCTGATAACCCCCTTGCCGATGACATGGCCCAGGTATTCTGTCTCAGCAGCGGCGAAAACACACTTTGACGGATTCACCGTCAACCCAGCTGAGTGCAGGTGGTCCAGAACAGTTCGCAGGTGTTCCACATGCTCCTCCCAGGTGTTGCTGTGGATAACAATATCATCCAAGTAAGCAGCAGCAAAGTCAGAGCAGTCATGTAATACCTGATCCATCAGCCGTTGGAAAGTTGCTGGAGCTCCATGTAGTCCAAATGGCAAGACTGTAAATTGGAAAAGCCCCCATGGTGTTCTGAATGCTGTGAACTCTCTGGACCGTTGAGTGAGTGGGACCTGCCAGTAACCCTTACACAGATCTATTGTGGTCAGGTACCTTGCTTTTCCCAGACGTTCAAGTAGATCATCAATTCTTGGTGTCGGGTAGGAGTCAAACATGGATATGGAGTTCAGGTACCTGAAATCAATGCAGAACCTCATACTCTCATCCTTTTTGGGTACCAAGACCACAGGGTTGCACCATTCACTCTTAGATCTTTCAATGATCCCTAGAGATAGCATCAAATCGATTTCCTTCTTCAATGAAGGCAGCAGACGTTCTGGGATCCTGTAACTTAATCGTCTCACAGAGGCACCTTCTCGTACCACAATATCATGTTCGACAATGTCAGTTCTCCCTGGATTCTCTTGAAAGACTGCTGATTTACACATTTCTCTCACCTGCTGCTGCTTGTCCTCTGGGAGATGGCTGAGATCATAATCTAGAGAGCCAGCAGGTGGTAGATATTGCTCATCTGCTTCATCTTCTTCAGGCACTCGCCGTATGAGCATTGTATCCGCCTTGTGTTCAATACGCTCCACCCACTCCTTCAGAAGGTTTATATGCAAGACCTTGCTGGAGCGCAACTGCCCTGGGGTGGACACCTCATATGTGGTGGGTCCCAGCTTCCTCATGACTTCAAATGGCCCCTGCCACTTTGCCAACAATTTGTTGTTGTCACTGGGGAGGAGCACGAGCACCTTTTGTCCTGGCTCAAACGCACGCTGATGAGCAGATTTATCATACCAAGACTTCTGCTGCTGCTGGGCCTCCACCATATGTGATTGAGCAAGTTCACCCATTTTCTCCAACCGTTCTCTCATCTGAATGACATAAGACAAAATGTTCTTGGATCCCCCCCTCCACCTTGTCTCCCTCCCAAATCTCCTTTAACAGAGTTAGAGGGCCACGAACCTCATAACCATACAACAGCTCAAAAGGTGAAAAACCTGTGGAGGCTTGGGGGACTTCTCTATAAGCAAAGAGTAGATATGGCAGCCATTGATCCCAATCGTTATCACTGTCGTTGACAAACTTCCTGAGCATCTGTTTCAATGTCTGGTTAAACAGTTCTGTCAGCCCATCAGTTTGAGGGTGGTATGGTGAAGTTCTCAGACTCCGGATGCCCAACAACTGATAAACTTGCTTTAACAGAGTAGACGTGAAGTTAGTGCCTTGATCAGTTAGTATTTCTCGTGGAAACCCAACTCTTGCAAAGAACTGCACTAAACAAAATGCAATGGGCTTGGCCTTTATAGATTTTAAAGGGAACACCTCAGGATATTTTGTGGCATAATCTGTTACAACAAGCATGTAACGATTTCCTGCTTTGCTCCTCTCAACAGGCCCTACAATATCCATTCCAAGACGCTCAAAAGGAGTGCCGATGACAGGGAGAGGTTGGAGTGGAGCTCTATGGGGGATTTTAGCAGATGTTATCTGACACTGTGGGCAACTTTTACAAAACTGAGCCACATCTTTGCTAAGACCAGGCCAGTAGAAATGATGTTTGATGCGAGCTGTGGTCTTGTGTTTACCAAGGTGGCCAGCCCACGGAATAGAATGCCCTAAGGTGAGAATGGCGTTTCTAACCTTCTGGGGAACCACCAGCTGCAGCACCGACCCCTGCTGACGATAGAGAATGTCATTTTGCAAGATGTACTCACTGTTAACCTGCTCCACTCCAGGTTCCTTTTCTTTGGCCTTCCGGAAAAGAGATATTAAAGATTGATCAGATTTTTGGAGTTCAGCAATTTCAGTTGGAATATTAAACCCTAGGGGTGACGGTGTTGGCTCAGCGTCTGTTAGTGTATCCACAGGTGAAAATTTGAATTTCTCCTGCCTTCTTTGTCTGCGGGTCTTCCGTGGCTTCACCACAGTTGTCTCAAACTCCTCATTAAAAAAAAGGCAGGGCACTCAGGGTCTCAGAGTGGGTACTGACTTGCTTAGCCTGAGCTCTGGTAACAGCTACATTGCACTCCTCAGTCTGCTCAGACTCCAACAAATCAAAAAGCACAGGAAGGTCACGCCCTAACACGGCAGAGTAAGGCAAACTGTTCACAACACCCACATTCAGCAGATACATCTGGTCCTGAACTTTAATGTAGATGTCAGCTGTCGGATATCTTTTCTCATCTCCATGGACACAACAGATTGAAATTGTATCACTGGTGCGAACAATATTAGGTGGGGCAAAATCTGAGTGAATAAGAGACCGAGAACTGCCAGAGTCAAGAAGGGCATTGAGTAGAACCCCATTCACTTCAATCTGGCTCATTTTGATGGATTTGTCACTCTCCTGCTCAGGATCAGCATTAGAACGAGGAGCAAAACACATTTGCACCATTTTAGCAGAATTTCTTGGGCACATAGGTTTTGTATGGCCCTCTAATCCACAAAGATAACAAATGAGCTTCTTACCAGAGGCCTTTGGTGGTCTAGTGGTAGACTGAGAGCTCTTACTGGTGCTTGTATTTGGTGAATCCAGATGGTTTTGCTGAGGTATCTTCCGGGTGTCCCTCGATACCTTCCATGCATTATGGCTCCATGCTTGCCCCTTCTTTCTGGCAGCAACAAAAACATCAGCTAACCGAGCCGCTTCCATTGCTGAACCAGGGTTGTGTTCTCTGATCCAAACCTGAAGCTCAGGAGATAACATTCTGAGAAACTGCTCCAAGATTATAGTTTCACCAATGTCATGAATAGTTTTACCCTTTGGCTGGATCCATTTCCCATAAAGCTCCTTCAGTCTCGCATATAGCTCACGAGGGCTTTCATCTGGTTGAACGTCCAGGGATCTGAATCTTTGCCTATATGTTTCAGGGTTAATGTCATATTTTGACAGAATAGCTGATTTCACTTTATCATAGTCTAATGAATCATCAATGTCCATGTGAACATAGGCACCTCTAGCTTTACCAGTAAGCAAGGGTATCAAATGAAAAACCCAATCTGACTTCTGCCATCGATAAGCTGTAGCCATACGTTCAAATGTGATCAGGAAATGTTCAATATCATCAGCTTCAGTTAATCTTTCCAATCTGCCCTCTATTTGTAGGGGAAACTGAAATGCTGGTGAAATGGCTGGATTGGAATTAGTCATAACTGGTTCAGCCTGGGCCTGCTGAACAGAGGAAGAAGGATGAATATCAAACTCTAATGATTCAGAGCGAGCTTCTGCAGAATCTGATGGTGATGTTCTGACTTGGATTTCTGACTGCAAAAGTCTAAACTGATGTTGAAAGGCTTTAAATCGCTGTTCTTGTCGTGCATTTAACTCACTCTGTTTTGCATCCCGGATGTCCTGTTGTTCCATGTGAGCATGTAGCATATTGACTAGATCAGACAAAGTAGGCTCCTTTTCAACTCTCTCCACAACTTCAGTGACTCCTGAGGCTCCATTTTCCTCCTCTTCACAGGTTTGCTGAGCAGATCCCTTTTTCTTTTCATTCTTGCCACCACGATGCATTCTTCCTCCTCATGGGGAAAAACAGAAGAAAGAAAAAAAGAAAAAGAAAAAAGACCTGTGTCCAATACTGGATGATCCCACTGCTGCCACCAATTGTCAGGGACCAAGCAGTAAAGCATAAAGTAGTGATGTGTCCTGTGTGTCGAAGCTTCGAATCGCGCGTCGGGTAATCGCGGGGGCGTTTTTCTGAAGCGCGTATCGAGGCTTGCGTTGATTACGTATGCAGTGACGTTCGAGGCCTCGCGGGCAGTCCGTATCACGTGACTGATTCGGGAACTGGTTCACCGGTTCGCGCCAGATTCGAAATAAAATGGGCAGCAAAACACAGCTGATTCCCTCATCACATCGTGTTGTGGAATTGGATTACGTACATAGCTACTGGAGTACTGGACACAAATTTCTTTATCCAAACTTGTATAAACTTGCTGTGGTTTTTCTTGCAACCCCTGCTTCATCTGTGCCCTGTGAGAGGATATTTTCAAAAGCAGGAGAAATCCTCTCAAAAAAGAGGAACCGTCTTAAGCCCAGCACTGTGGGAAAGCTGCTATTTTTGAATAAAAACAAATGAAAACTTTTCCCTAGTGTCATGAGCACTGTTATACAAGCACATTCACATCACAACTCCCTCCCTTTTTGTTTCCATGTACATTCCTGTGTTAAGCTGCCAATTTATTATACACAAATATTAATTAAATTAATATAATATAAAATTAGTATAATATTAAATATAACTAATATTTAGAGTTCAGTTATTGGTGTCATGAACAATAGTAATTCCTTTATTCATTCAACTTGAAGTGCCACACACTAGTTTGTGTCATTATTGAGATGTACATAAGAATGATTACGCAGTTACACAATCATCCCAAAAACTGTGTACTGATAGTTTCCACTTTCTCTTTTGTATCAGACATACTGAGACAATATTCGGGATAAATAACCATGAAAAACAATTTATTTATTCGGTTTAGCGGTTTACACATCACATCATTATAATCATTGAGCCCGTTTCACTTGAATTGTCCACTTGATGGCGCAGTAGAGCAAATGAATCATCACAATGCTTCGAACCATGAGTCGACCAGTTGGATGGGAAGCTTCAGTTCATCATGAGGCTTCATCTCACCATCACTAGCATAAAGGACACCGGTGGTTTTAATTCAAAAAACGGGTTTTATTGACCCAAAAATATGAAAATATATTTAACAAAGCCAAAACTTAAACAGGCAGACCAATAAAAGAGGTCAACTCAACAGACTAAACTCAAGCTAATAATTAACAAAACCTCAAACAAACATATGGTAAACTGACCTGCTGAAATGACACACAGGGGGACTTAAATACTGGTTTAGCTAAACCAAATGACACACACG
Source organism: Copadichromis virginalis (assembly GCF_057382275.1). Classification (NCBI taxonomy): domain Eukaryota; kingdom Metazoa; phylum Chordata; class Actinopteri; order Cichliformes; family Cichlidae; genus Copadichromis; species Copadichromis virginalis. The sequence goes on along the minus strand of NW_028188589.1, from coordinate 5,432,392 downwards.
GGGGAAAACAAGATGGCTGCCATATAACCAACTAATACAAAACATTTAAACAAACATGAAACACCCCCCAGGCAATGAAGCATGTGGTGCAATCCAATTAGGCTGTCAGCAGTACTTCAGGTCTCCCAGCCCTTTGCCACACCTTTTGCCAGACAGGAGGAGACACCAACCCCCAGGTAACTCAAACAAAGAAAGATGTATTAATATAACAAAACAGAACTTTGACCTTGCAAGGTTAATATGTGTGCACGCCATATAAACATTGGAAGGTGTGATGGAAAAATGAATACATTTAATAAAGAAACTATATTGAACAATAAATAGAATATTTTAAAGTAGTGACTGTAAATTAAACTAAAGTGAATCAACGGGTGATGAGGTGTGGAGCTTACCATGTGTGGCATGCCATCACAGGGATCATAAACGACAGTAAGAACTAACCACCACCTCACCATTTGGGTTGGTAGCTGCATGTTGACGGACAAAGTGTGGACTTTATCCAAGTTTTTAAGTTGTGTTGATCGGCCAAGTAAAACCAGAGTTATGATAAAATATCTGCAATGTTTGGTTTTCTTCCTGAATACTATCGTTTTTTATAACAACGATAGTATTCAGTATTTATTGCAACAAACTTTGTTGTTTGCAAAACTCAGTTACTTTTTTGAAGAAGTAACTATATAATTAATTGCCCAACATTGGTCATTATATCCTGTATTTTGCAGACAGAGTTACAGACTCTCTCCCAGACCACAGACTCATAATACAAGTCAGAGCTTTATAAAAATAGAAAAAATAAAGTTGTGTTTTAAAAATTGGAGTTCAAGTTATTTTTACTTCCAATAGTGTTAACATGCTACAGGTCATCAACAAGGTTGTTTTTAATTTTCATTGTAAGTGGGCTAAAGCAGTTAATTAAAAGTAGTCTAACATAAATGTAAATGCTGTAATTTGATTACTTTAATAAACCATGTAACTTGGATGGATAAGATGCTGGCGTGACCACAGTGCACACGTCTGCTGTTGCTCACAGTGGTCCAAGGGACGCTCAGGGAGTTTGTGTGTTCGCTCAGACACATGAAACATTAGAGGGAACATTGGCGGTGACTGGCAGGGAAAAGGGGAATGATAAGACTTACTGTAAATATAATTATGTATGTATGTATTGAAAAAGGAACAACTAAAATGTTCCAGCTGAAAAAATGAAATCAGTTTCAGTTTATGAGCTCTGTTTGTTTTCTTTACAATTCCAACCTTTTATTTTGAAATGAGCTGCTCGTTCCTGTTTAGAGTTGATGAGCTGATGTGGGTGAGAGGACTCAGGCAGCCTGACAGAGTTGATGTCCAGGTCTTCCCTGCTTGTCCTGATACACATAAACATGAGTATCCTTGCAGGTCAGATCTTATCAGTCACACCTGTTAGTGCAGTTCTCCTCTAGATTGTACTGCTTGTTAAACTAGGATGATTTTAGGAGCCTGGACCGCAGATCTAAGGGAAGATATGACTTGGAAAGACTAAACCAACCTATTAGAGGTGTTCGCACTAACATAGATAAATACTCAGATTTACACCTTTAGTGTCTCACAAAGGGTTGAAAAGTGAATGTGCACAGAGAGGTTGGTGGTGAGACGGGCACTTCCAGCACTGTAGATGTGATCCAGCTCAGTGTTCATGGAAATAATCCGGAGAGCAGGATTCCTTGATGAATGTCACATCTTCTTAAAGTTATAATCCACAGGGAAAACTGTGAAACTGTCGATCTGATATCTCCTCAACCAATCAGGTGTTTACATGCCCTTCACTGATCTTCAGCCCCACCTTATTATCAGTTTCTCTCTCTTTTACATCTGAATTATCTTCACTTCACATTTCAGTCAGTTCAGATTTCATTAGCACGTTCACTTTAGCATAATCCATTTTAATCCAAACACCTTTCTCTTTAAACTCTGTTTGTCAGTCACAGTATATCCAGTACAATCCTCTTTTTCACTGCGTCACACACATTCAGAGATCAGAGTGTCCTGTGTGTGCTCTCATTCACTCACACTCACTCTCATATGGCTGAAGTCTGTTTGTACACAGGCTGTCAGCTGGCCTGAGTTCGGCCTGTCTCTAAAATCATTATTTTATTACTTTTATTCTGATTCATCAAAGCCAAACTCAAACATATTTATATTTACTGATTATGTTCTCATCAGTAATTAACAGTCAGTACATTCAGATATGAATCATAATTCAGTGTTTAACATATTATCACAGATGGACTGCACAGGAGATCTCCTTTATGAAGAAACTGTGAAAGTTTGTCCAACAGTGGGAAACATTTCAGAGAACAGCTCAGAGAATATCTGTGAAGCAGAAACTAAACATAATAATAGAAGAAAAGCCAAATAATGATCCAAATCCTGCTCTGAGACTATCAGACAGTAAAGGCTTCCAAAGACTGCTCACCTCTCAGACTTACTTAAAGATGCTGGTGCTGTCCACAGATCAGCTGACCTGCTGGGTCTCCATGATCAGCTTTGTTTCTTGGAGATAAAGGCTGAAGCCTTTAGAGCTTCAGTTCTCCAGAGCAGCAGGATGTCTGAGGTCCGCAGAAACACAAAAACACAGCAGCTAAAAATAGTTGTTCAAAGAAAACGAGGTGGGAGCTGCTGATTCCTGAGCTTTGATACTGGATTAGCTTCAGTAGTTATTCCAATCACTGCTGTAGGAGCTACATTTAGTCACAGCTGACTGTCTTCTTTGAACAATCACAATGACTACTGTTCTAAAAAACAAGCACACAAAGAACCAATGAGAGTGTAGAACATGATAAAGAGCTCCTGTGATGGTGGCAAAGAACTGAGCAGCAGACGGCCGTCTACATGTTGTAGTGGTTTACAGTCACCAGGGGGCGCCGTCACGGCCACGCAGTCAGTGGGCTGCTCTGCTTGTGCTGTTGTTGGTGAAGCTGAAGTGAAAGCGAATGTTAAAACAATGAAAAGTGTCCACTGCAGCCTCCATCTGAGCTTGTCATGTTCTTCTTCTTTGATCCTTCGTGTTTGTGCTGAACACTGCTGTCGCTCTCTTCCCTGTTCCCGCCCACTTTCTAACCAATCAGCATTGGAGCGTGCACAGCGTCGTCCACACTGAGCTTTGTTGTGAGCGCATGGACTCGTCTGCAGAACATTTGTATGGGCTCAAAATGTGGTCATAAATATTCTGTACTTGTAAATCAGGATTTGTATGTGTAAAAAGAATTTGTGTGTGCGTGAAAAAGATTTGTATGTGTAAAAAGAATTTGTGTGTGCGTGAAAAAAAGATTTGTGTGTGTCTAAAAAAAGATTTGTGTGTGGACTTAGCCAAAAAAAATCCCTGCAAGTTACAAGTACGAATTTTGACCCTATTTTTCTTCCTTTCATCTGATTGGTCAATGTCATGTCAATCACAAATGTAACTATCCAATCAGAGAACAGATGGGTTTGGCTGTCGGAGGGGCACTTTTTTGACCTGACGTTCCCGTCACAAGTGTCTTCTAAGTGAAGCTACCAGGTTCAGGTCCAGCTCTGTTTATCTGGAGCTGCAGTAAATGATCCGTCCTCACAAAGCAACACAGACACCAGATATGCAAACACAGCATCATACAACACAACCAAGAGATCCAAAGAATTATCTCTGCATTTCTGTGGCTGATGCTGCTGGAACGAAGCTGTTTGAAACCTTGTTGTTCTGCACTTTGGGACCTGAAGAGGAACCTGAACCTCTGTGCAGAGGGTTCAACTCTGAGGATTCCTGTTCAGTTTTTTTTATTTCACACGGCAAAACTTGACAACTTTATGATAAATGTACGACTTCAATGTGAAAAATTCATTTTTTTCTCTTGTTTGTTTGAAGCTGCTTCCTGTTGGCTTCAGCTGTTTGGAGTTTCCATTTTCTAAACTTCTACATTCTGAACCTTCTTCAGCTCTGAACAGATGATGAAACACTGAATGATTTCAAGCTCACACTTTGTCTAATAAACTTACATCTTTCTTTCTTTATACAGATTGGAGAGCTGTGGTTTGTCAAAGATCAGCTGTGATTATCTGGCAGCAGCGCTGAAGTCCAACCCCTCCCATCTGAGAGTGCTGGACCTGAGTGGAACCTACAACAACCTGCAGGATTCAGGAGTGAAGCAGCTGTGTGTTCTTCTGGAGAATCCACGATGTCGATTTGAAACTCTGAGGTTAGTCACATGTTTTAGTTGTGCTGAGATGAATATGATGTGAAAGTTGTGCTGACACTGTGGATCAGTAGGCCCACACACCTCTATACAGGAAGTCTGGTTCTACTCTTTGTAGAACTTCTGATCCCTGATCCTCTGAGTCTGACTCAGTAGATAATGCAGAGTTCTGAGCTGATGTGGGTAAGAGGACTCAGGCAGCCTGACAGAGTTGATGTCCAGGGCCCTGTTTCAGGAAGCCGGTTTAGAAAACTCAGAGTGAAAAACGATACGCAGGGTTGAGTAACCCCGAACTGTCCAACTCGGAATATTCGGTTTCAGAAAGGCTGATAACAATTAGTTCAGTCAACGCGGAGTTGCTTTAACCCCAAGTGAAGCGCGCGGACGAGGATACATAAAGCCCTGATAAGCGGAGCACAGATTAAGCGAGTCACCATGGAGACGGAGGGAAAGAAGGCGCGGTCAATGTATTTCACAGCGCTTGAGGCCGAAATTCTGATGGCAGCATATGCCGATAACATGCAAATTCCGCGGAAAAAAGTAACACAGCCGCAGCTGCAAAAGAAAGGGAGCATGCATGGCAAAACATAGCCGACAGAGTCAATGCGTGAGTGTTAATATAAACATTGATCGAGGGATTTCCACCCATTTAACACGTTATTTTATTATATTTTATTTTATTTTTTATTTCATACATTTTATTTTGTGATGTGATGTGAGCGCAGGTGCAACCCAACAGGCCCCAAACATTCCTGGCAGCAAGTAAAAATGAAATATAAAAATATAGTCCAAACAGGTAAGGTGTAATTGTATTATGAGCCATAGTGCTTGGTCTGTTTGTCCCATGTAAATCAATTGCAGTTAGAGGCTACATTAACTTTCTTTCTGTAAGCACTTATTGAAATTATCTGAGCACATTACAAGTACATATTTGCTTACTCTGTATGCTCAAATGTGGCCCGTTATAGCCAACAGAAAAAAAGCGGAGGCCCGAAAAACAGGTGGGGGTCCTCCACCACCACCACTCACAGAGGCTGAGCAGTTGGCCCTCAGCCAAAACAGTGGGCGCCCTGTGGCCGAAGGCATCTCTGCGGGGACATCCTCTGAGTCAATAACCCCGCAAGACACAAGTGCCTACATAAGGGGTAAATTCAAAATAATACATGATGTGCATACATCCTTTCTCCACAGTCACCTTTGCAGTGCTACTCATTCATTTGATAAACTCTTTACCATAATGGATTATTTTGTAGTGAAGTTATTTTCCTACTGATTTTGCCTTCCCTCAGTCTTGGTTGTCTTTGAGAGCATAATGACAATGAAGTGTAAGGTGATTGGTATGTTTGTTAATTGCCATTTGGTCCCTTGTAAGTTATAAGTGTACTGATGATGATGGTGTACTGCATCTGGTGCAGCCTCCTGTTGAGCCAGACCAACATGCAGTTGTGAGTAATACTCCACAGATTATATGAGTTTACAGTAGAACAGTAATGTTGTTTATTTCTTTACTACAGGAAAATAATGAAGAAACATTGACAGCTGTTACAGAGGAGGAAGCAACAGAGACACTTTATGAGGTTTACATCTTTTAATACTTTGTGTACAGGAAATACAGGCGACCAATAAAGCCAGTTGAACAAAAAATCTGTTTATTCTTCTTTCAACATGTTGAGGTGATGGGTCAAAAGAAATGATTGTGACATATGGTGTCTCTGACTGCGCTTCCATCTTGTATGTCCGTGGGAGGGTCAGGATGTTCATGGTTTGGATCACTGCTGATGTTTGGTTCAGAAGGATAGTGTTCTCCTCTAATTGTGGCAATGTTGTGAAGAATCACACATGCCACAATAATGTCACATGCCCTTTCTGGGGTGACCCTGAGTCTTTGCAGGCACTGGAACCGGGCCTTAAGCATTCCGATAGTCATTTCAATTCTGGCTCTTGTCCTGCAATTAGCCAGATTATATCGCTGCTGTGGGCCCGGTTCAGGGTCAGGGTAAGGGGTAAGCAAATAGGGTAAACATGGATACCCCCTATCACCAAGCAAGTAGCCAGTGAACTCTCCTAAGACAGAAGGATACACTTCAGTTCAAATGTCCCTGAAGCAATTGGTCTTTATATATTTTAAAGTATTCTCAACTCACCATGTCCAAATTTTGTGCTCAGTGTACATTCACGGAATATTTGTGAGTCATGGACAGAGCCTGGCCACTTGGCTTCCACATTTGTGATAATGTTGGCAGCATCACATATGATCTGCACAGTGCAGAGAACACAAATTAGCATCCATTACTATAATGAAATAATTTGTTAGTCTGAAATGCTACAGGGAACTATGTACCTGTACATTAATGCTGTGGAAAGACTTCCTGTTCACATAGTCTCCTTCATTTACTGGAGGAGCAATGATTGGAATGTGAGTGCCATCTGTACAGCCAATCACGCCTGGGAACCCTGAAAATAAATGTACAATTTAAGTAGTAGTTCAAGTATCACCACATCATGAATTAAGTTTTGGTCATCCTGATACCTGCAATTTTGTGGCATCCCTCTTTGATAAATCTTGTGGGTCTATGACCGGGGAACACCACAAACGAGTACAGGAGACGTTTCAGTGCAACTGTAACATTCCTGACTGCCCGACAGACGGTAGCCTTGGAAACGTGCTCAGCGTCACCAATATTATACAGAAAGCTCCCGTTTGCAAAAAACCGAAGTGCAATACAAATAATATGTAATGAACTGAGAGCATGTCCGCGATGTGTCACATGCGTAATATATGGCCTGAGGATGTTATCCAAATAACTTATAGATTGTGCTGAAAAATGGTAACGTTCACACAGAAAATCATCAGGAAATGATAAAATGTCCAAACGCGCTCTGATCACTCTCTCCCGGCGGTGAGCTCTGCGGAGAATTTGGGCTTCAAGATCTACTGGCTCTTCAAGGAAGTGGCACGCCATGTCCGACACTTCCTACTGTCAGGTTTCCGACAAAGGGGCGGAGACAGTCAGGGTTAGTTGTAGTAAACCTGCTAGGGGGCAGGTTAGCTTCACGGAGTGTGTCGTCATAGTGACTCACTCAGGCTTCATCTGAATTCGCTTTGTGAAACCGAAAACCCAGAGTTTTCGTTAACTCAGGGTATACTTACTCAGTTTTTCCACTAAACCGGCTTCCTGAAACAGGGCCCAGGTCTTCCCTGCTTGTCCTGATTCATAAACATGAGTATCCTTGCAGGTCAGATCTCATCAGTCACACCTGTTAGTGCAGTTCTCCTCTAGATTGTAGTGCTTGTTAAACTAGGATGATTTTAGGAGCCTGGACCGCAGATCTAAGGGAAGATATGACTTGGAAAGACTAAACCAACCTATTAGAGGTGTTCGCACTAACACAGATTAATCCTCAGATCTACACCTTTAGTGTCTCACAAAGGGTTGAAAAGTGAATGTGCACAGAGAGGTTGGTGGTGAGACGGGCACTTCCAGCACTGTAGATGTGATCCAGCTCAGTGTTCGTGGAAATAATCTGGAGAGCAGGATTCCTTGATGAATGTCACATCTTCTTAAAGTTATAATCCACAGGGAAAACTGTGAAACCGTCGATCTGATATCTAGTCAACCAATCAGGTGTTTACATGCCCTTCAGGGCTTTCAGAGGGGGCAACAAAGAGGAGGTGAGGAAGACCCAGGTGTTACTAAAGGACAAGATCAGAGAGGCTAAGGACAATTACAGGAGGAAGCTGGAGTGGAAACTCCAGCAGAACAGCATGAGAGAGGTGTGGAGGGGCATGAAGACCATCACTGGATTCAGGCCAACCAACAGCAGGGGAGCTGAGGGAGGTGAGAATAGAGCCGACAAGTTGAATCTGTTTTTCAATAGATTCAACACCACAGTGTCTGCTCCCACCCCCACAACCTCACCTGCAGTCAGCCTGGAATCCAGAGCCACACCACTGTGCCAGCCTCTCTCTTCACATGTTGCCTCCTGTGAGATTCCTGACACCCCTCCCCCACCCATCACCTTCACTCAATACCAGGTTGAGATGCAAATGAGGAGACTTCACTCAGGCAAGTCTGCTGGACCAGACGGAGTGAGTCCCCTTGTCCTCAAGACTTGTGCCCCCCAGCTGTGTGGAGTCTTTCATAAACTGTTTATGCTGAGTCTGAGTCTGCAGAGGGTCCCGGTGATGTGGAAGACATCATGCCTCGTCCCTGTACCAAAGACGCCACGTCCCAGTGGCCCCCAGGATTACAGGCCCGTGGCATTGACCTCCCACATCATGAAGACCCTGGAAAGGCTCATCCTGGACCAGCTGCGACCCATAGTAAGACCACATCTGGATCCCCTTCAGTTCGCTTATCAGCCTCGTCTCGGAACTGAGGACGCCATCATCTACCTGCTCAATCGTGTCTACACCCATCTGGACCAGCCGGCGAGCACTGTGAGGGTCATGTTTTTTGACTTTTCCAGTGCTTTCAACACCATCAGGCCGACCCTCCTGGGTGATAAGTTAGCAGCGATGCAGGTGGATGCTTCTCTGGTGTCCTGGATTGTTGATTACCTGACAGGAAGACCACAATATGTACGTCTCCCACAGTGTGTGTCTGACAAGGTGATTAGCAACACAGGGGCACCACAGGGGACTGTCCTCTCCCCCTTCCTCTTCACCCTCTACACCACAGACTTCAGCCACTGCACAGAGACCTGCCATCTTCAGAAGTTTTCTGATGACTCTGCGGTGGTTGGATGCATCAGCAGGGATGATGAGACAGAGTACCGGGCTGTGGTCGACTCCTTTGTCACGTGGTGTGAGCAGAATCATCTGCAGCTCAACGTGGCAAAGACCAAGGAACTGATCGTGGACTTCAGGAAGACCAGGAAACACTTGACCCCTGTTTCAATCCAGGGGGTCAGTGTTGACATTGTGGAGGACTATAAATACCTTGGAGTACACATTGACAATAAACTGGACTGGGCTAAAAACACCACAGCACTTTACAGGAAGGGCCAGAGTCGTCTCTATTTCTTGAGGCGACTGAGGTCCTTCAACATCTGCCAGAAAATGCTGAGGATTTTCTATGAGTCTGTGGTGGCCAGTGCGATCCTCTATGCTGTTGCATGCTGGGGGAGCAGCCTGAGGGTCGCAGATGCCAACAGACTTAATAAACTAATCCGTAAGGCCAGCAATGTTGTTGGGACGGAGCTGGACTCCCTCAAGGTGGTGTCGGAGAGGCGGATGCTGTCCAAGATAAAGACAATGTTGGATAACACCTCCCACCCACTCCATGACATGCTGGTCAGTCACAGGAGCTCGTTCAGTGAGAGACTGAGATTACCAAAAAGCACCACTGAACGACACAGGAAATCATTCCTGCCTGTGGCTCCCTGTACAACGCATCCACTTAACACACTGTTTGCTACTACAACTACACATGTTTCTTTTCCAAATATTTATTTATGAGTGACTTATGTATGTATGTATGTATATATATGTATATATTGTACTATTCTTAGTTAGTGTATTGTCTGTCTTGTCTTAATGTTGGTTTAAAATGGAGCACTGTAACAAAAAATAATTTCCCCCAGGGATCAATAAAGTATTCTGATTCTGATTCACTGATCTCCAGCCCCACCTTATTATCAGTTTCTCTCTCTTTTACATCTGAATTATCTTCACTTCACATTTCAGTCAGTTCAGATTTCATTAGCACGTTCACTTTAGCATAATCCATTTTAATCCAAACACCTTTCTCTTTAAACTCTGTTTGTCAGTCACAGTATATCCAGTACAATCCTCTTTTTCACTGCGTCACACACATTCAGAGATCAGAGTGTCCTGTGTGTGCTCTCATTCACTCACACTCACTCTCATATGGCTGAAGTCTGTTTGTACACAGGCTGTCAGCTGGCCTGAGTTCGGCCTGTCTCTAAAATCATTATTTTATTACTTTTATTCTGATTCATCAAAGCCAAACTCAAACATATTTATATTTACTGATTATGTTCTCATCAGTAATTAACAGTCAGTACATTCAGATATGAATCATAATTCAGTGTTTAACATATTATCACAGATGGACTGCACAGGAGATCTCCTTTATGAAGAAACTGTGAAAGTTTGTCCAACAGTGGGAAACATTTCAGAGAACATCTCAGAGAATATCTGTGAAGCAGAAACTAAACATAATAATAGAAGAAAAGCCAAATAATGATCCAAATCCTGCTCTGAGACTATCAGACAGTAAAGGCTTCCAAAGACTGCTCACCTCTCAGACTTACTTAAAGATGCTGGTGCTGTCCACAGATCAGCTGACCTGCTGGGTCTCCATGATCAGCTTTGTTTCTTGGAGATAAAGGCTGAAGCCTTTAGAGCTTCAGTTCTCCAGAGCAGCAGGATGTCTGAGGTCCGCAGAAACACAAAAACACAGCAGCTAAAAATAGTTGTTCAAAGAAAACGAGGTGGGAGCTGCTGATTCCTGAGCTTTGATACTGGATTAGCTTCAGTAGTTATTCCAATCACTGCTGTAGGAGCTACATTTAGTCACAGCTGACTGTCTTCTTTGAACAATCACAATGACTACTGTTCTAAAAAACAAGCACACAAAGAACCAATGAGAGTGTAGAACATGATAAAGAGCTCCTGTGATGGTGGCAAAGAAATGAGCAGCAGACGGCCGTCTACATGTTGTAGTGGTTTACAGTCACCAGGGGGCGCCGTCACGGCCACGCAGTCAGTGGGCTGCTCTGCTTGTGCTGTTGTTGGTGAAGCTGAAGTGAAAGCGAATGTTAAAACAATGAAAAGTGTCCACTGCAGCCTCCATCTGAGCTTGTCATGTTCTTCTTCTTTGATCCTTCGTGTTTGTGCTGAACACTGCTGTCGCTCTCTTCCCTGTTCCCGCCCACTTTCTAACCAATCAGCATTGGAGCGTGCACAGCGTCGTCCACACTGAGCTTTGTTGTGAGCGCATGGACTCGTCTGCAGAACATTTGTATGGGCTCAAAATGTGGTCATAAATATTTTGTACTTGTAAATCAGGATTTGTATGTGTAAAAAGAATTTGTGTGTGCGTGAAAAAGATTTGTATGTGTAAAAAGAATTTGTGTGTGCGTGAAAAAAAGATTTGTGTGTGTCTAAAAAAAGCTTTGTGTGTGGACTTAGCCAAAAAAAATCCCTGCAAGTTACAAGTACGAATTTTGACCCTATTTTTCTTCCTTTCATCTGATTGGTCAATGTCATGTCAATCACAAATGTAACTATCCAATCAGAGAACAGATGGGTTTGGCTGTCGGAGGGGCACTTTTTTGACCTGACGTTCCCGTCACAAGTGTCTTCTAAGTGAAGCTACCAGGTTCAGGTCCAGCTCTGTTTATCTGGAGCTGCAGTAAATGATCCGTCCTCACAAAGCAACACAGACACCAGATATGCAAACACAGCATCATACAACACAACCAAGAGATCCAAAGAATTATCTCTGCATTTCTGTGGCTGATGCTGCTGGAACGAAGCTGTTTGAAACCTTGTTGTTCTGCACTTTGGGACCTGAAGAGGAACCTGAACCTCTGTGCAGAGGGTTCAACTCTGAGGATTCCTGTTCAGTTTTTTTTATTTCACACGGCAAAACTTGACAACTTTATGATAAATGTACGACTTCAATGTGAAAAATTCATTTTTTTCCCTTGTTTGTTTGAAGCTGCTTCCTGTTGGCTTCAGCTGTTTGGAGTTTCCATTTTCTAAACTTCTACATTCTGAACCTTCTTCAGCTCTGAACAGATGATGAAACACTGAATGATTTCAAGCTCACACTTTGTCTAATAAACTTACATCTTTCTTTCTTTATACAGATTGGAGAGCTGTGGTTTGTCAAAGATCAGCTGTGATTATCTGGCAGCAGCGCTGAAGTCCAACCCCTCCCATCTGAGAGAGCTGGACCTGAGTAACAATAACAACCTGCAGGATCCAGGAGTGAAGCATCTGTGTGGTTTCCTGGAGAGTCCAGGATGTGGACTTGAAACTCTGAGGTCAGTCAGCACGTTTTAGTTGTGCTGAGATGAATATGATGTGAAAGTTGTGCTAACACTAAACTGCAGACATCAGGCTGATATTATACTGATCCACACTGAGGATCTTCATGGTAAAGTCTGTTTTCTTCTTCTCTGGTTTAGTCCATTGACTGCAGCAGAACAATGTTTGCATTTCAAACAGTGATACTCAACATATTGCCCGCGGCCCACACCTTTCCTGATTCAGAGAGAGGGGACCCTGATTAACTGTGTAGCTTCTTCCTCACAGTCCTAAGTATCAGACACAACAATGAATAATCCACAGCTGACTGTCTTTAGCAGGTCAAGGGTCACGGCACACAGCAGACAGTGGGAAATATTATAATTCTGATCATTTATCAGCACATATCCATATGTATAAAAACAAAGTTGACACTGTGAGACTTGATCAGAGGTGTGATCATCACAGCAGAGGCCTTTGTGTCAAAGTCACTGAGGATCAAACAGAAACACATGAAGCAGATTTTCCTGTTCTGGCTTTTTATAGCAGATAACCTTCAAAATATTCTGCAGTCGATCAAAAACTGAAGCAAACCATGAATCAACATGTGAACATGACCTGATGCTGCTGAAGTGAAGCAAAGTTACAGAGGTTTGATTACAGACACAGCTGAGAGTTTGTAATCTGTCATCATTTTAAAAGGTTTAAATTTCTTCAGTATTGAACAGCAGAAATGAGGCTTTGTTTTCGGAGGCCGACAGCAGTGAACACAACAGCAGACTGGTGCGTAATAAGCAGTGAATAATGCAGGAAACAGATTTTTGAAGGTAAACTGTTCTTGAAGTACACTGAGAGAGAGAGAGCTGTGCAGGAAGTAAACGTCAAAGTCAGAGAGAATTCATGACGATGTTCATCAAACGTAAAGCAGAGTTTGGATCTTCTTTTGCTGCTGGTTCACTCAGTTTTGGTTGGAGACAGATGAAACCTGCAGCTTCAGGATCTGCGAGCTGTCCACTTTCAGCCCCGGCGGCGTGTCCGTGTACGTGCCGTCGCGTGAACGATCCACGCTCTGTGTTTCCATCTTTGTGTGTTTAGCTGCTCTCATTTACTGTTTTATCTGTTTGCTTGTTGTTGAAATACTTTTGGGAGCTTTAACCTGAGATTCTGGCAAAATACATTTATATGAAAAATCGATTCAGGATTGAATGAATCAACATCGCTTTATTCAAATTAAAACCATTTAAATAGGAAAATCCATTTTTTTACACCCGCCTCTAATGCTGGGTAATGTCAGCTGGTCCATGTGCAGCTGGCTGTGAGGCTCAGGGAGCATCTACAAAGTGCAACACTGAAAGAACATCATCCATAAATATTGAATAATAACTGGACTCTCATACAGCGAGACTCAAATGCCTTTAAACATTAGCTTATCCTGCTGATCCAAGTCCAACACTGAGTTTGTAAAAACATGTTTGTCAATCATTTTGTTTGGTTTCTGAGGAAAATGATTCAATAACTTGCTGCTAATACACAACATTTCATCATATTTCCTCATAATCCTCTTCTGTCTGACTATTTGATCCCATTTGAATTTGCAATAAAGGATCCACAGAGTTTGGTGACAATAATGACAGTAGATGTTTGTGTGAAAGTGCTGGAAGCAAAAGAGTGTGTGATGTTCTTTCAGTGTTGCACTTTGTAGACGCTCCCTGAGCACTGGTCTCACAGCCAGCTGCACATAGAGACCAGTGTTGTAATGAAAATGAGCTTGTAGTTTGTCTGCTTTAATAATGTGACTGGAAAAAGGTGTTGACTTCAAATATGTCCATTTCTTTCACACTTCACCTTTAAAAGTGAAGCCATGTGGTTCCTGGAAGGAAAAACACGACTTTTTCAAGTCTTTGTCCTGTTTTTATGATAAATGTACGACTTTAATGTGAAACATTCAGAGTTTTTTCTCTTGTTGTGTTTGTTTGAAGCTGCTTCCTGTTGGCTTCAGCTGTTTGGAGTTTCCATTTTCTAAACTTCTACATTCTGAACCTTCTTCAGCTCTGAACAGATGATGAAACACTGAATGATTTCAAGCTCACACTTTGTCTAATAAACTTACATCTTTCATTCTTTATACAGATTGATGGACTGTGGTTTGTCAGAGATCAGCTGTGATTATCTGGCAGCAGCACTGAAGTCCAACCCCTCGTATCCCAGAGTGCTGGACCTGAGTGGAACCTACAACAACCTGCAGGATTCAGGAGTGAAGCAGCTGTGTGTTCTTCTGGAGAATCCACGATGTCGATTTAAAACTCTGAGGTCAGTCACATGTTTTAGTTGTGCTGAGATGAATATGATGTGAAAGTTGTGCTGACACTGTGGATCAGTAGGCCCACACACCTCTATACAGGAAGTCTGGTTCTACTCTTTGTAGAACTTCTGATCCCTGATCCTCTGAGTCTGACTCAGTAAATAATGCAGAGTTCTGAGCTGATGTGGGTGAGAGGACTCAGGCAGCCTGACAGAGTTGATGTCCAGGTCTTCCCTGCTTGTCCTGATATACATAAACATGAGTATCCTTGCAGGTCAGATCTCATCAGTCACACCTGTTAGTGCAGTTCTCCTCTAGATTGTAGTGCTTGTTAAACTAGGATGATTTTAGGAGCCTGGACCGCAGATCTAAGGGAAGATATGACTTGGAAAGACTAAACCAACCTATTAGAGGTGTTCGCACTAACATAGATAAATACTCAGATTTACACCTTTAGTGTCTCACAAAGGGTTGAAAAGTGAATGTGCACAGAGAGGTTGGTGGTGAGACGGGCACTTCCAGCACTGTAGATGTGATCCAGCTCAGTGTTCATGGAAATAATCCGGAGAGCAGGATTCCTTGATGAATGTCACATCTTCTTAAAGTTATAATCCACAGGGAAGACTGTGAAACTGTCGATCTGATATCTACTCAACCAATCAGGTGTTTACATGCCCTTCACTGATCTCCAGCCCCACCTTATTATCAGTTTCTCTCTCTTTTACATCTGAATTATCTTCACTTCACATTTCAGTCAGTTCAGATTTCATTAGCACGTTCACTTTAGCATAATCCATTTTAATCCAAACACCTTTCTCTTTAAACTCTGTTTGTCAGTCACAGTATATCCAGTACAATCCTCTTTTTCACTGAGTCACACACATTCAGAGATCAGAGTGTCCTGTGTGTGCTCTCATTCACTCACATTCACTCTCATATGGCTGAAGTCTGTTTGTACACAGGCTAATCTGGGACTCTCCACCATTTGACACTAGAAATAAAGAAGCTTCTTGGATGAGAGGTGAAAGGTGAAACGTCTTCAAAGAACTTAAAGAAGTCCAGATGCCTTTTTTTCTAAGATCTTTAGATGACTGCGAATCTTCACAAACACCTCATCAGTGGGACTCTCAGAGCTACCAGCCCTTTGCTACAATCACAAAGCTCTTCATTGAAATCAATGATATCAAAGCTGGAATTATATGAGTCCAAGTCTTCTGCTGATTCAGCATCACATTCATCTTTGCTCCTTTTTCTGCATCCCCAACATGGACTTCATTCCTTTCCAAGCCAGCCTTGAGTGTCCTTTATTCAGCTCATCCTCTGCTTTACTTTTACACCTGATTTTAGCTGCTTTTCTTCTCTCCCTCATAACAAGACAGCTTCTTCTGCCTGAGAACATGTTGGAGTGATTTACTAATCCAGGGCTGCTTATTGGGGAAAATACTTCCTGTTTCCAAAGTAATCCCCATTTTTCCCAGAATGAAATGTAAGTAGAAATAAATGATCTAAGTGAGAACATGAGCCTTTAAAAAGGCTCTACTGAGGCTGCTGCCAGTGGTCAAAGCCTCCAACAAAGCTCTGTAAGTACATATGTGATCATAGCTTTAGCTTTTAAATGTTTATTCTAGTTAACACAGATCAGGTGGAACAACTCAAATAAAATATCAAAAATATTAAGTGGTCATCGGTACTCAGTTTGTTCAATACTGAATACAATGGAGCACAAATTGTCCACGTTTCTGAAATATTTCTGGGTGTAAGTGTCACCAAAGTGCAATTTAGACCTGGCCTATGGTTGTTATCTAAGTGATAATCATCAATTCTACTAAAACAAATACAAAATAAAGAAGTTTGACACATTCTGTTGATATCAAAAGCACACTGAACAATTCAGTGTTGTTTTACTGCTGTTCTCTCTTCACTTCTTCTCCTCTGATTCTCTCCACATGTTGCTCTGCATCAGTGCTCAGTTTCCTGACAAAATAAGATGAAATATTGCTAAATATAATAGTATCTCATTACACTTCAACATAAGTGTTTTATTTTTGTAATTGTTTATCTGTTATTTTTCAGACTGAGTCACTGTGACCTGTCAGAGAGAAGCTGTGAAGCTCTGGCCTCAGGTCTCAGCTCTCAGACCTCTAATCTGAGACAGCTGGACCTGAGTAACATCAACCTGAAGGATTCAGGCGTGAAGCTTCTGTCTGAAGGACTGAAGAGTCCACACTGTACACTGGAAACTCTCAGGTGAGATCAAGCATTTTTCTTTCATCAACTGACAGAATTAGCAGATTAATAATAAGGCAGTCCTCTAATAAGAGGACAAGTGGAGGTGTTTTGAAGGGCAACATACTCTTATGTTAACAAGACAGGAAGTAGTTCCTGGAACTGCTTCCTTTGTTATTGTCTAAGTAGAAACATGATGGTAAAACAGTGATGAGTTTGCAGAGGTGGATCCACAGCACACAACACAACAATGCTGTTGCGTGCTGAAAGCAGACTTCTCACAGATTCTGAGGCTGCAGGTTTCATCACTGTCCAACCAAAATTCACTGAACCAGCAGTAAATGAACGTCCAAAACTACACTTCATGTTTAAAAAACAGATGATCAGGGGGATTTGTGTTTACATCTTTTTTGTGTGATCTGTTCACCTGCTGTTTCAGCTGTTTGGTGGTTGTTGAGATGGTTTTGTGAACTTTTAGCTGAGATTCTGACGTTTCTGTAGATACCACACATGTCTAATTACTTTGTACAGCATGAATGGCCATAACGAGGTTTTTAACAGTAAGAAAAGTTGTAAAACTTCAGAAAATATAGTTAAAAGTCCAAAACCTTCTACGTCTGGTGGCTTGTGGTAAGGAGCAGATCAAACGAGTAAAGAATTACGTTATAATTATAAATGGCTTCAACAGCACATTCAGGTCTGTGAGACTCATTCAGACACTGAGCCGTGGCTCTGTGCTACATGCACATATTTCTGCATCTCTGCCATTCAGACACACTTTATGTATAGTTTATTTTATGTAGGATTCAATACTGAACTGTACATTTAGTCTTTTTAAAGGCAGCAAGTTTTATTCAGTGTTTTCATAAAAGCCTTATTTTTATCCATTTACTGCTATTAGGAAGAACACGTGAGGTTTAAGACCTGGACCAGTTTGAAACCTTTTGTCCTCCACAATGGAAATGGGTGGAAATAAAAATGGGTCTCACTTTAGCCAGCTCCTAATTTTATCAGTTCTGCTCTCAGCGTCTCCTGTATATCTCCTGTATAAATGTTGCACTCAGCTTTGTGGTCTCCAATATCACTGAAATGCAGCCAGATGCTGCTCATTTTGCCTTTTCACTCTTTCCTGACACGCTTGCATTTCAATACAGCTCCCATTTCTCTGTGTACTGGTCTCTACCACTACCCTTGCTGTCTATGGGACATTTCCGTCCTCTTTCACATAATGGTATGATCCCAGTCTGTCTCTTAAAGTGTTTGGCCACATGGTTTGCTCATCAGTAGTGCATTGTGTACTTATTTTAATAGTACTGCAGTATGAGAAGTGCAACATTCAGTGTGCAGAAACAGATCAGGTGCTTTCTAACAGCAGTGTTCCCTTTAACACAGCAGCAGTTCAAATATTTCTGTCAGTCTGAGCTGAAACATGAATCTAATCAAATATCAAATCAAAGTTCTTTGCCTCTGCCAGGACGTTAACATTTGATCTAGTTTTTTACAAAGTTCCCTCAGCGTCCAGAGCCACCAACATACCTTTGATCAACAGCAAGTGAACATTTATAAATGTGTGTTTCCAGAACAGGAAGCAGCAGAACTATTGTTCTGTTATCAGGCAGCAGCACAAACGCTCATCAGCTCATTTACTGTGCAGGACTTTGAGTGTGTGAAGTGTGTCTTTGTGCTGGATTTCCTTTGGAGAATCTCAGTCAGAAACCAGACAAAGAAAAACTCTTTCAACAGTCCAGGTTGAGTTGACAACATGAACTGCATTTATCTTCCTCTGACTGACATGTTCTTCCTCCTCTGCACCGAGCCAGCTGCTAAGACTCACAAGCTCATTGACATTTTCTGATGATAAAGAAACTCTCTTCTTCTGCACAATATGAGCAGCAACAGAGAAGAAGCTTTCACAGGTACAGATGTTGCAGCTGTGGCCAAGTACATGTGCTGCATGTTGGAGCAGCACTCTAATGGACAGGCCTCTGTACTGATGGTGGGCTCTGCTCTGTATCCACCACACTGTTCTCAGCTGAGTCTTCCTCCTGTTCACACTCTGATGAAGCACCAACAGGGCCAACTTCTTCTCTGGTGGCTCGGATGTTGTTGCTTCCACAGGTTTCCCTCCAACAACCCTCTGTTCCTTCAGTGAGTTCAGTAAGATCTGGGTAAACACTTGAGCTCCTTGAATCTGGCTCCAGCAGCAGTTTTCACATATACAATGTTGGCATTTTGCTTGCGTGTCTCCAGGTCTGTTCTGAATGTAGACTTGAATTTGACCACGTAGGCGGGGTCATCATCTGAGCTCTCCATCACCTGAGAGAGATGACAAAACACAGAATCACAGAGCATGAAACCAACGTTTCTCCTCCCAGAAGTTCAGTCACAGACCTGCAACAGAAACAAGAAGATTCAAATGACGCAGAGCTTTCATTTACTTATATCCACAAACATGTCCTCTACATATTCATGCTGTATTTACACACACATACAGAGGCTGTTTGTCTCTCACACACAGACAGGACACTGAGAAATACATCATGTTAAATATACCTGCAGGCTTCCAGCTGTGCACTTTGTCCCTGTCAGCTGTGATCGCCATGGCAACCTTGGTGTTGTGCGCGATGCAGGAACGTGTTCAAAGGCAGACGTCTGGCAGCAGCATCATATTTGATGCACTATCTGTATTGAGTGTGCTGACTGTATTTCAAATGTCCCACTGCTGTGCAACATGAATCACATGTTCTGCACGTTTCTGTAACTCCCAGGTAACCATGGTTACACAGCCACGCCCAGTAGTCTCCAGAGAGACCAACAGCAGGTTCATGTTGTAACGCCGTGGCTTTCGTAGTCTCTCCTTTTTCTACAGCTCATGTGTTCTTCTTGTGATGCTGCGTCTTGAGGCTCATACATGCCGTCATTTGTTGATCCTAAGAACGTTCCTCAGACCGACTTCTTCTTCAACAACAGATAACTTTAGTTGTATCAACACTGCCTCCTGGAACAGTTAAAATGAACATGTCAAAGATCTGTACCTGTCTCCATGTTTCTGTCCCCGCCCTTTTCTCTCTGTCCTGGGTCATGTGAGCGCTGCAGTAGTATTAGGCCCACCCTCAATGCTCCCATTGGCTGAGACGCATAATGACGCCCATTTAAAGCCAGCACTGATCAACATCCCTCCTGTGACCCATGGCTTTTATATTCAGAGCCAGTGAGCACTTTCACAATAATCATGATTTTAAAAACTGTGATTAAAATAATTGCTGACGTTAATCAGTTAATGAGTTAACGAGATTATAACAGGTTAAGTTGCCCTAATAATTAGACTTTGATGACAAACTGATGTGATCTCCATGTTTCCTTTGTTGGACTGTGGGCGAGTGTCAGAACTGAATGTACTGAGTAACATGTAGAGTTTAAACATGTGTCAGTTCCAGTTTTAGAGCTCTAAAGTGCAGCTATCATGTTAGGAATATGTTAGGAATAGACAGGAACACTGAGCACACTGAGGTCAAATCTTTATTTTACCACTCGCTGCATTCTTGATGTTCATGAATTCAGCAGGTTCATGATTGTCTGCAGCATTAATCTCATATTTCCATTAAAGTGTTGAATTTGACTGTTTGATGTTCTTTATGATCTCTGGCACCAGTTCATCTGTAGGCTGAGCTCAGTCCATCCAGTTAGTGAAATGATGTTTAAAGGTCTCCTTGTTCTGTGAGCGTGCACAGATCCTGAAGCAGAAAGCCTGGGTTACAGAGAAATGATCATCACTGTGATGATGCTCATCATCTCTGACTGGGATTTGAGGTTTTGTCAAAGCAGCAAAGAAAGCCTGGCTATGTTGGACTGGGTGTGGCAGCAGCTCCCAGTTTGAGTTCAGGAGACAGACACCCTCTCTACTTTGAAGATCAGCTTCAAACTTTCCTTTTTAATAAAGCTTATAGTTCGAGCTGGATCAGGTGACCCTGAACCATCCCTTAGTTATGCTGCTATAGGCTCAGGCTGTTGGTGGACTTCCCATGATGCTCTGCTTTCTTCTCCCCTCTTTTCACTCCTGATGCTTTTATATGTCACTACTGCATGTCCTTAACTTTTGTCTCTCTGTTTTGTTCTTGTCTCTCTGAGCTCATCTCTTCTCTTTCCCCTCACCCTGCAACCAGTCATGGTAGATGCTCCTCATGGAGCCTGTTTTCACTGGGAGGATCTTTGTGTCAAAGGGAGTTCTTCTTCCCACCATCACCAAGTGCTGCTCACAGTGGAGGCGGTTACCTTACACTGTTAAACAGCTTCAGATGACTGTTGTTGTCTGTTGGGTATTGTCACTTATAAATAAAGTTACATTGAATGGATGTAAATGGATAGATGTTATTGTGACAAAGAGAAAACAACTGTTGACAGATAGATTGTTGTTTTGTGTGTCTGCAGTCTGTCAGGCTGTCTGATCACAGAGGAAGGCTGTATTTCTCTGGCCTCAGCTCTGACCTCCAACCCCTCCCATCTGAGAGAGCTGGACCTGAGCTACAATCATCCAGGTCCCTCAGGAATGAAGCTGCTGTCGGCTGGACTGAAGGATCCAGGCTGGAGACTGGACACTCTCAGGTATGGAGAGAAAATCTGATAGAGGAGGAAGAGCTGGAAACATTTCCCGTGTCTTTCACTCACTTCCTGTTTGTTTCCTGCAGATGAGACATGAACAATCACACATGCAGGAATATTTTCAGGGACAGACACACTAGTCTAGCTGGATAGTTCATGGATATTTATGTAGGGGTCTCCAAGGAGTCTGTTTGCAGGAACATTTAGGTCACAGGTGTACCTGATATAGATACCAGTGTACCTAATAAAGTGTCAGCTAACATTTGGAAATGGAAGCTTAAATAATGACAAACTGTACATTCACAGCTGAATTCACAATAAATTTGTTCTCAAGTGCACATTTTTCTGTTATTGTTCTCAAACAACAGAATGAGAATGAAATATTGATTCTAACAGGGCCCATAAACAGCATTAGCTTAGTAGCATTAGCTTATCAGAGTTTCCATCATGGTCACACAAATCCTTAGCAGAGAAAAGTGGCCTACTTAGCAATAGCTGCTCAAGTTGTATAAAGAAAGGGAAAACAGTATTAGCATTAGCACATAATGCTAATTCACGTCGAGTGTTTCTCGATAGCTCTTTCTCATTTGAGAAACAAATGAATTCTGTTATTAAAACCAGCTGTAAGGTTTATATTGTTGACTGTCATTTATGCTTAGAAATATTTACTCATATATGCTTAGAGTTGTATAATCGATTGCATGATGATAGAGGTTCGATCCTTAGTAGTCTGTAAAGACTCTGTGTGCCTTCCAGAGTGCTCTGGCATGCACACACCACTTGGGGCCATGAGAGAGGTCGTACCCTCTCTTACTGATTTATGGTGTAGGACAGGGGTCTCAAACTCAATTTAGCTGGGGGCCGCTGCAGGCAGAGTCTGGGTGAGGCTGGGCCACATTAGGTTTTCCACAAGAAAGGCATGGTTAAAAAATTCCAATCTTCTCAAATCTCTTTATTTTTATTTTTTAACACAAAATATGAAAAATAAATAAACAAATTAAGAATTAATAAGAAAATAAATCAATCTGTAATACATAAATAAAACAATAATAAGATATTTTTCAGTCTTCTATATCTGCTGTGTTTAGATTGAAATGTCTGTATTAACAGTTCTATAACCTTCTTCTGAACATGAATGGAACACTGTAGAAAATGAACTGTTCTTCTGAACATGGCTTCTCTTGCCTACTCCTTGCTGCTAGAGACCTGGCAGCGTTTCCTCTCGCATAGCCGAGCCAGATTTGGCCTGAGGGAGGAAGCAGTTGCGACCCTCAGTACGTCTTGAAGATGATCATCCGTAAGTCTGAACCTGTACTTGGACTTATTGAAGTTCAAAGTGGAGAAGAGCTTTTGGCACAAGTATGTGCTACCAAAAAGGCACATGGTCCGCTTGAACATTCGGGAAAGCCGAGGGAAGCTAGGGCTCAAGTCTCTCAAAAATTGTCCAAGCTTGTCTGCTTTTCCACTCACCTCCCTGAACTTTGCTTTGAGTTCAGAGTTGCACTGCAGCTCAATGAGCTCCATTTGAAGCACAGAAGGGGCATCTTGCACATCAAAGGAGAAGGGGTCTGCAAAAATGTGAAAGGTGGCTCTGTGTGTCTTGAAGTCAGCAAATCTGTGATCAAATTCCTCCTGTAGCCTCAAAATGACATCAACATACTCGTCAGCACTGAATGGTGTGCCTGCATCCACGAGTGCCTTGCATGCTGGGAAATGGCAAAGGTTTGTCTGAGAGAGCTGAGCTTTCCAGAGCGCCAGTTTTGTGGAGAATGCTCTCACGTTGTCATAGGCAGCACTGACAAGTTGCCCCTGGCCTTGTAACGTCTTGTTCAGTACATTAAGCTCATGTGTCATATCAACAAGAAAAGCTGAGTCCATGAGCCATTTGGGATCAGTTAGCACAGGAACACTAACTCCATCCTTCTCCATGAAGGCTTCACTTCTGCTCTCAACTCAAAAAGTCTCTTTAATACATTTCCCCTGCTGAGCCAACGTACCTCAGTGAAGTCGAGCACATCCCCATATTCTGACTCCATTTCCTCTAAAAAAGCACAGAACCTTCGGTGCTTTAAGCCCCTGGATCTGATTTGGTTGATGCATTTCACAACAATAGACATCACATTGTCAAACTTCAGGCATTTGCTGCAAAGGACCTGCTGATGGATGATGCAGTGCAGAGCAATGGCCTCCTCCACGCCTTCCTCTTCCAGTTTGTTTTGTGCCACCAGTCCATTTTCCCTCCCTGTCATTGATGGCGCTCCATCTGTTGTTATTCCAACAAACCTCTTCCATGGCAAACCAACATTCTCAATGGCATCACACAGCTTGTAAATATCTGCTGAGCGGTGGTCTGGCCATGCATTGGAATTACTGTGAGCAGCTCCTCCATCACTTCAAAACTGTCATCAACACCACGGACATACATTGGGAGCTGGGCAGTGTCGGTGATGTCTGTGGTCTCATCAAGAGCGACTGAGTATACACTGAAACATTTGGCTTTCTCACACAGTTGGTCATAAATGTCACTTGACAGGTCAGAAATGCGATCTGCTGCGGTGTTGGCAGAAAGGCTGATGTTGCTAAACTGACCTTTCTTTCCCGGACAGACTATATTTGCAGCCTGCAATATGCACTTTTAGACAAATGCACCTTCTGTGAATGGCTTCCCTGCTTTAGCAATCATCTCACTAACCACGTGGCTCCGACTGCTGCATTATTCTCTTTGGTTGCTTTCTTGGAGAAATCTTGCTGCCTCAGTAGATCTGTTTTAAGACTGGCAACCCGGTTCGCTCTCTCGTCTCCCTGGTATTTTGCATCCACCTCAGCATGTCTAGTTGTGTAATGACGTTTCAAATTGTATTCCTTGTGCAGCGCAACTTTCTCTGTGCAAATAAGACAGGTCGGGGTGCCCCTGTGCTCAACAAAGAAATATTGCATTTCCCACTTTTCCTGAAATTGTCGGTGCTCATCACCAACCTTTCTCTTCACCGCAGGCTTTGAAAAAGACATGTTTGGGGCTATGTGACATTTATAATTCTACTTGGTGTCACTGTCGCATTGAAGTTTCAATCAAGCGTTTAGCCGACGGACGGGGAACGTCTCAACGCGTAGAGAACGTCATTTCTGCTTCTTTTTCTTGCAACCGTAGCACGGCGATCGGCAGATAAAAAGCCGGTAGCAGTCTCCTTTGTTTTTACGCTCGATGTTCATGTCTTTCATGACGACACGAACACCGTGGCGTTTGCAGATGGTAGAAAGTGCAGGGATAGCGAGCGCAAAAAAGGCGACTGCTCACGGCGCCGGGCTGTTGTTACAGGAGAAAGAAGCGGGAATGACACCGTGACATATAACAAATAACATCAGCTGTTTCTGATGTTAGTTGTTTTGACTGCTTTTACATTATATTGAAATATATGTAATGTTCATGTTTGCTGCAATGCAAACGCAGTGATGCAAATAAAAACATGGAGCCACAAATTACGGTGCGACCCTATAATTAGTCCGGGTTACCGGGGACTGTTGTTGCCGATGAACAGGTGTCGCTATGTGACTGCAGACTAAATTGGGCTGCATTGAGTTCATGACTTTTCTTTTATCCCGCCGCCTACGCATCACTGTGAGAGTTAATATGAGATCTCTCTCTGTGGAAAAATAACTTTAAATCCCACTGACGTGTGTATAAATCTATATACGTATAATGTCCCGCTGGGCAGCAACTTAAAAAAACAACTTTTTTTGAAGTGTTGTGAACGCAGCGCGCTGGGGCGAATGTCGGCGTTTGCCCAATAGAAAGGAGGAAGCCAGCCAGGCACAGAAAGAAAGAAACACTCCAGGGCAACGCTGCTGGAACTTTGACTCATTGAGAAATGTTTCCCTGCTTGCATCAAGCCCGGCTGGTGTCCCCTGAGATCCATATCCCACCCTGATTGGTGGGTTAATTCAGCTCCGCCCACAACACTGTAAAGTGTCATACATTATCAAACTAACATTACATTTTCATATTAAGGTGGGGCCAAAAACTATCGTCCTGCGGGCCGCAATTGGCCCGCGGGCCGCGAGTTTGAGACCCCTGGTGTAGGAGGACACCTACTCTGTGTCTGGTTAAGTATAAGAGCCCTTTGTTAGGGGGACCGCTGGACTCTTAGCACCAGCTTTGGGGTCACAGGGTCACATCTGGAACACACACACACACACACAGACACACACACAGACACACACACGCACACACACACACACACACTATGCACAGACTGGTACTCTTTGTTCATACCTGTGTAAGACGTCATAATGAACTTGTGCATATTCATGTAAGCTCAATAAAGAGCAGTGTTACGAGGGAGCAGACGAGAGCGACTGAGGTCAAGTGAAGGAACGGCGCTGTCACAGTTCTCTCCCTCATCAATTGTCTGGTTCCAGCGGTGGGTCTGTGCTAGACGACCCATCAGCAGCTTTTTCCACTGGTTACCAGTACGTGGTAGAATCCACTTCCAGATCTGGTTGTCTTTAAATCTGTGAATGGATTGGCTCCATCTTATCTCTCTTTAACAAAAGAATCCAAGTGGAGCCCTCAGGTCTGCAGATAAGCAGCTTCTGACCAGAACTAGACGTAAAAACAGAGGTGAGCTTTATCAATGGCTGCAGCCAAACTCTGGAACAGTCGCCCTTCACATCAGGTCGTCACCAACACTGGACATTTTTAAAAGCCGGTTGGAAACACATTTGTACTCTGTAGCTTTCAATCCTGACCAGTCTTTATAGTCATTACTGTGTATGTTTCCTATTTTCTCTCTACTCTGTGCAGCACTTTGGCTCAAGCTGTTTTTAAATGTGCTGATAAATAAATGTAGATTTCTTTGAATAAAACAGTGGAGCCGAGCTTTGAGCTCAGTGTGTAACAGTGTGTGTGTGAGAGCCATGTAATGTCCATGTGTGCATGCTGACTGTGCTGCTCTGACCCCCCTCCTCCTTTCAGGGTGGAGCCTGCTGGAGTCCGATGGTTGAGACCAGGTCTGAGGAAGTGTAAGTGTGTTTTTAATGGGATTCATGAAAACAAAGCAGCACACATTCAACCATCTTCATCATGTCAGGAGTCATCATCAAAGTGTCAATCAATGAACAGATGATGGATCAATAACTGCAGCTGGATTGTGTTTGTTCTCTCCATCAGATTCCTGTCAACTCACAATCGACACAAACACAGTGAACACAGAGCTCCAACTGTCTGACAACAACAGGAAGGTGACACGTGTGGAGGAGGTTCAGTCATATCCTGATCATCCAGACAGATTTGATTACTGGGCTCAGCTGCTGTGTAGAAATGGTCTGACTGGTCGCTGTTACTGGGAGGTCGAGTGGAGAGGAGACGTTTATATATCAGTGAGTTACAGAAGCATCAGAAGGAAAGGAGACAGTAATGACTGTTTGTTTGGATTCAATGATCAGTCCTGGAGTCTGAGCTGCTCTGATGATGGTCCTCAGTCTGTCTGGCACAATAACAGAGTAACATCCATCTCCTCCTCCTCCTCCTCCTCCTCCTCTGTCTCTAACAGAGCAGCAGTGTATGTGGACTGTCCTGCTGGCACTCTGTCCTTCTACAGAGTCTCCTCTGACACTCTGATCCACCTCCACACCTTCAACACCACATTCACTCAAACTCTTTATCCTGGGTTTATGTTCTGGTCTCGTGGTTCCTCAGTGTCCCTGTGCTGAGTGGAGTGTAAAGAGTGTCTCCTGTTACAGAAACACTCTGACTGTTGAACAGATAGTTCAGTCTGTACATGTCTGTCTCTTTCACTCACAAACACGTTTTCAGATTCATGGATTCAATCAGTTGATGTTTGAAACTCTTCTAAATGATTCCTTGTAAACTTCTTCAGTCACAAACAAACAGGAAGTGATGTCACATGTGTTCCTGTCCACACAGCAGAATGAGTCTATTGCTGACAGTGATGTACAAACAGAGTGAGCATTTCTGAGGCCCAAAATAAACTGAGTAGTTCACTGAATGAACAATGGACTGTGAGCTCAGTTCCTTCATCATTAGTATGGATTATATATGTATATGTATTATATTAGTATCATATATATCAGGTGCTGCTGCTTTCAGTCATTGTGCAAATGTGCTGTTTGTAAGCTTGTAAAGCTGCAGTCAGCTGAGACTGAAGAAGTCACCTGATCAGTGAGCAAACGTTTCTGAAAACGTCCAGATGAACAGAATCAACCTTTTGGGATCAGCCAGCAATGCAGCATCATTGTTGTTCAGCTTCAGAGGTTTGCAGGAATGAACTGATGACCAGAAACAGCTGCAAAGTCCAAGAAAATACCAGCTGGAGTTCAGCTGCATTTGAAGAAGTCAAAGAAAAGTAAGGATGGCAAAGGGCGACGTTTTCTTCCAAAGAGCTGCAAACATGGTCGACGCCTCATTAGAAGAATCATCTGGACATTTGTGAGGAACTCTAACCAAGAAAGCAACGTCACACAGATCCAACAGACAGTTTCCATGACTGCAAGTGTTGAGTGGAAAAATGCTACATTGCATTATTGCATCCTCTCACCACAGGAGGCGCTGTTGGCACCACTGATTGCTGATCAGCTGTTCTCTGATGATCTGATTGATACTGTGAATAACGGGACTCACTGAACTCTGTGACACAGTGAAGATTACAGAGTTGAACTTCACCCTTTAAGACTGACCACAGAACCAAGTCCGCCAGAGCTTTTGTTATATTTTTACATGCTGTGGAGCCATTTGTGGGAGCATTTCAAGTTGCTATACATCAATACAACTGTTATAGCCCTAATTTTAATAATATGTGTGCATTAAGTCCATAGTAACTACATAAACTGCAAAAAAAACCTCTGCTCATCCATCTCTGTGTGTATCAGGATACATTTGGTTCATAATACACAGAAAAATCAGCGTTATTACCTGTAATAAATGTGAAAGATTCCTGCAGTGATAACCAGACAGGACTGAAACACATCCAAGCTGTCACCACGGTAACAGCACCGCCCATCCACAGGTGAGGGGAGGAGCAAAAATAGGGACTTTGACCATTTTATACTAAAAACACTCAACTAATGTTTCTAATATGAAACAAATAAGCCCACATTAATGTGAGCGTTTATTAAATAATAATAATGATGATTTCCTCCTGATCTCATTTCCACAGCAGAGAAAACTGTGGTGTATATTGAGGTGGAGGGTGTGGTCTGTGGCTCAGGTGTAGAGTGAGGGTGGGGTGCACCACAGCAGCATGCTGGGACTGCTGAGGGTGGAGGAGGGAGTGATGATGACATCAGAGCTGCAGCACAGAGACCAGTGAACACACAGTCTGTTCATCTTTGCATAGATACAATATACAGCACAATATTGAATGACAGACACGCTGTGGGAGCTTCCACAGATACACTGACGTCAGCATCCAGAGTCCTCCTGCTGCTCCCCCCTCAGAGCCCCGTGATCAGCACCAACACATTCAGTTAGATGACAGAGTCCAGCTGCAGCTAGAATCAGCTCCCCTCTGTGAACAACAGCACAGCGTCAGTGTTTCACACTCAGTGAAAGGAGGAAACAGCAGAAGAACACCATGTGTGCTACGTTTCCCAGGACACACTACAAACTGCACAAATACAGAGCAGCACGTGGAAGGACCTGGAGCTGCATTTACAGAGCTGCAGACAGCGTGATGTCCTGTATGGACAGGTGGAAGGAACCAAGTCCTCAGCTGGAACACTCGTGTTTGTCCACAGACAGGAAACACAGCAGGAAACTTCCTCACAGAAGTGCAGCTCATGGATAACACACTTCCTGTCAGTCAGAATGAGGCTGCAGCCAAACACAGAAAGGTGTTTTTGTCCAGATGAGCCCAGAGAAGAAACACGAGTGTTCACAGACATCAGAAGCTCAGAGAGGTGAAACATGAGGTTGGAGTCCTCGTCAGCATCCAGAAGAGCTGCTGTGAAACCCTGAGTACTCATGACAGACTCTGATGGCACAAACACATCATGATTCAAACAGAAAGACAAACATGGAGCTCCTGATCCTCCTGCATGAGAACAAGCTGACATGAGCGCTGTGTCTGAGAGTGTCTCCCTGTCACAGTGACAATAACACAGCTGCTGCTCACAGTCATTAAACTGACCTGAGGTCAGCTGTGCTCCTTACATATGAACCATGTGACCTCACATCAGTGCTGTGGATGACTGTAGTCATAGAAGAGTAGAGCTGTAGCAGGTGGTGTGAGGAGGAGGTGGTGTATTCTAGTTAACGCAGTACTGAAACACTCCAGCAGAGGGCGCTGTTAAGTCCTTATTGTAACACAGTTACTGTGTGCAGTTAGACTTCATACATAATCTGCACTTA
Source organism: Copadichromis virginalis (assembly GCF_057382275.1). Lineage (NCBI taxonomy): Eukaryota > Metazoa > Chordata > Actinopteri > Cichliformes > Cichlidae > Copadichromis > Copadichromis virginalis. The sequence continues at coordinate 5,402,696 of NW_028188589.1, read as the reverse complement.
TTTCCATCAGACATGCTGTCAGGAAATGATTGGTTTCTATTGATTCTACTTCCTGTTGACTCGTTTGATGACAGTGAAACAATCACAGCTGATTGTGTGATGATGTAAACTGTCACTGTTACATTCAGTGTGTGTGACATAATGTTAGTGCAGGCTGATAACAGCCTGGTTCTGTTAGAAACACATGAACGTGTCCATAGATCAGTGTGTGTTTAACATGAGAGCTTCAGCCCTGCTGATGTGTTAAATAAAGACATGCAGGAAAACTGATGAGACTCTGAAATAACTCTTTATATTTATAATGTAACTCTGCATCAAAAGAACAACAAAGGATCCCAGACAGGTTTCTGTGAACAAAGACCATTCTGATGTTTCTGTGTTTCTAACACTTTGACATTATTAGTAAACAGACTGCAGTGAGCAGCATTTATAAAGAGCTTCTATATAAAGATATGACAGCTGTTTGACAAGTTTATCACTCTGTGTTTGGACCTGATCAGTCCAGCTGTTTACTTGAAACATGTTCATTTACCTGTTCTGTTATATTCATGTTCTTGTCTCTGTTGAAAACACATTTTAATGTCCCTCAGATTTTTCTCCCAGATGAATAAATATAAAAATGACACAAACTGACTGCAGCTACTTTTTGTCCTTTCTGTCAAAAACCTTCATGTGACTCATGAGAGACACGTTTCAGCTGTTTGTGACAGATCAGAGGCCAACAAGTCATTTATAACACTTTCCATCATTGTTTAAAGTTCTCAGTGTTTCTGTGTTGCTGCGTATAGGATCTCCCAGCATCATCACTGTGCTGTCCAATCATTGTGTGCGAGGTTACCCTTATAGTGCGATGTGTGTTTGCACAAAGAGAAGCATGTGTGTCAAATATAAATAAGCACAGAACAGAAACAGCTGCTCGTTTCTTCTGTTTAGAGTCAAGTTAGTGTTTTGTGTCTTTGTTTGAGGCCTGATGTCGAGCAGAGGTGTGTGTAACTGCACTGGTCTGTTATATGTGTGAAGTGTGTGCTTCTCTTCAGCATCATCTTTGTCACTGCTGATTCCTTTGTGTCATCATGTGTTGAGAAGAGAGAACAGTTATAACGGAGGAGCAAAAGGAAGCCCTGAAATCTGCATCAACAAGGAAGTGTTGGCTCACCAGTGATCCCAGCAGAGCCACTGGTTTGGCTCCAGTTGTTCTAGATTCAATGATGTTGTTGCTACAGATACATGTCAGCATCTTTATTGAATTTTATATGAAGCAGAAATGGTGTCATTAGGAGAAGAAGAGGAGAACAAGTCCGGCGAGGAGGCAGCAGCTCTTAAAGATGAAACAGCAGCTCAGCCCTGAGCTCAGAGAGCTGCACATGAAAAAGCTCCTCAAGCAGATCCTGTCAGAGGTTTGTCATCAACAGGAGGAACTGTTCACATCATAGGATGAAGATGCTGTCAGCTGGATGAAGAAGGTTATTTAATGCAAACGTTCACACTGAAGTCAAATTGTTGTCGTGTTGAACAGATTCATGTACTGATCGTCTCCAGAATGTTAGAAGAGCTTCAATGAATCATTAGAAACAACTTACAGCTGCACAGCTGTGTCAAACACATCTGTGTGTCATTGTGGGATTGTTGTGTTTCTACATGTGACACACGTCTAAAACATGCACACAATCTGAACACAAACAGGGACTCATGTGTTCCCACAGCCAGATGCTGAGAGCCATTTCCTTGTAGTCCTGTGTCTACATACATGAACCATTAGATGTTATTGGAATGATTGTCAGCTCTGATAGTTTCATGTGTGTTTAGCTGGACGCTGTTTGATCCTCGACATGTTTAAAGGTGTCCAGTCCTGAGACACTGGGGCTGGAAACAGCTGTGATGTCATTGGACTGTCACACAGACAGAAGTGCATGAAGTGAGCAGCCGAGGAGCCGCTGATGTTTTGGATTCAACAGCATTTGAAAGGTCGACACAGACACATTTGCACACAGAAAGCTGAATCTGTCATATGCCACAGTGAACTCACTGTTCAGTGTTTTTCAGGAAGCTTCTTAACTGCCTCTGCTGCCAAACAAGCAGCTGATGTCCTTGAGAAGAAGCTGAAGAAGTCTTCAACAACAAATACAGGAAGTGGACTTTCAAATACTAGATTCACTTTAGACTCACAGAGAAATGACTCAACCAGCTGTGTTTGACTATATGAAAGGTCAGTGTGTGTCTGCACACAGACTGTTGTGTTGGACTGTTATTCAGTTGTCTGCTGAATGTTTTCAAATGTCTGCATCTCAGCTGTGATGAGGCTGGGGGTCATGGGAGGCCACCGTAGCAGCCTCTTCAACATCATGACATCATCATAAATGCTGCTGGACTGTCTGATGGGCTGACGGTGAAAAAGCCGTCGGGAAGGAAACAGAAGACATTTCAGAGGCTGCAGCAGATTTCTTTGATTCGGGGCCTTTTTCAGCTTTATTGGACAGAGCAGTGAAGATAAGTGACAGCAAAGCAGAGAGAAAGGGGGCGTGGCCCGGGTCAAAGCCAGGCCAGCTGCTCTCCACCTCGTGGTCACCTGCTCATCCTAGTGAGCTCCACCAGCAGCCCTTTCACACACTTTACACTGTCAAACACTGTGTGTGGACCTCAGCTAACAACAGGCTACATTTAAGTCTGGACTACATGCTTTTATATTGTTTTTATTCCATCAGCAGCTCAACATCATGAGCAGCTTTGACATAAAGACATCAAACTCAAGCTGACTTTAAGCTACTTTTAATACAGGGGCTCAAAAACAACAACATCTTTATTATATATCAGGACAGAAAGTCATTTCATCTCAAAGGGAAACAGCTTTATTTGGAATAACCAGCACTATCAACTGGTTTGGGATCTCCACCAGTTTCATGTCTTTGCAGCTTCTCCAACAAAGTTCCTGTAAAATCAGCATGTTTGTCTTTATTGGTTTGATAGTGATTGATTATTCAGTCCCAATCTGCTGTCATCTAAAGAACAAAATGATGTTTCTATGAGTCACAAAGCTCCAGATGTTGTCGGCTTCACAAAGAAAACAAAGAACTTAAACACAAAGTGTTTGGAGCCAAAATGTTCCCAAGCTGCTCTTTTTGAAATGGCAGAGGTACAGTGGTGTCTAACAGCACACTGTGGAAGGCAAACATGTTATTGTTGGATGAAACTTCATGAATCCTTTGTAGATTTGAGCTGTTGGAGCCTTTCTTTTCTCTTCAGGTGTACAGATGCTGAGGAGGCAGGTGAAGCAGGTGGAGCTGTTGTGATGCTGGCAGAGGGTGTGTCTTAGTAACTCTGTGAGGCAGAACTGGATCCAACATTGTGGATGTGTTGATGTTGGAGCCATTAAGAGTCTCTGGCCACACTGTAGGATTTCCCTTTGATCCACTGTGGGGGCATTTTGGAGTCTGTCAGTGAAACTCTTCATGTTTGTGTTTGACTCCAGTTTATAGAAACAGAGAAATGTGTCATGCTTTTGTTCGGCCTCCACAAATACACACATTTGTTCATTGGTTGGACTTTTTGGAAGGAGACACATTGAAAACCATGTTAATAAGATCTTGTTGTTTCCTGTGGATCCGACACAGTGGACTTCAGACAGAAAGCGTGGAAGAGATTTTAGAGGCCGTGTGTGGCAACAGGAAGTTTCTGTGTGTTTGCTGATCTTACATGTGGAAAACAACACGTGATGTTTGTGAAGTTCTACAATGATCATTGTTCTCACAGCATTTTGAGTGGGAACAGTTCAAACTGGGAGTAGTGGGAGTTATTTACTGATTGAAACAAGCTGAATGTTTCTGTGACGATGAAGATCAGCAGCTCAGCTGATCAATGAACTGACATCTATCAGTCGTTTCATGAGATGAAGTCATCAGCAGACATTTGTTCTGACTGTGTGATGAATGTCAGAACGTCAGGGCTCTGCTTTAGTCACTGCTTGATGATCATTGGCTCATTGTTGAATCCAGGGGCCCAGTCTGACCTCTGACCTTTGCTGCAGGTCTTCTGTGTTATCTCCACTTTCATGTCTGATCTTCTGCTGTATCGTCCAAAATAAACATCTGGATCATTTCCAACACTTCAGCAGATCTTTAGTTTGGGCAGTGCAGCACAGAATAACACATATTGTACTATACTGCCCACTTCCTGATCTTATTGGATCTGTGTGTGAGGTTGGTGAAGGAAACACATGTTTACTGAGTGAGTCGCTGCCATTAGGAACTAGTTTTTATATCACAGCCTGGAAATCACACAGGACCATTTCTGCAAGTGAAAAGTCGTCATTGGAGGAAAATGATTATGTAGTTTGTGCGACTGAAGAATTGTCCCAACTACATGTGCTGCTGACCCTTGACCTTTTCTTTAGGTGCACAGAGGAGTCTGTGGGAACATCCAGAACTGAGGCATCTTGTGTACAAACGTGTTCAGACCAGATGTCAAATGATGTCAGATGTCATCCGTGAATGGATGCAACTGTGGATCGTTCCAATAAAATGAGGCAGTTTTGTAAGTACAAGCCCACTACAACCCATCATCAACATTTTAAATTACATTATACATCTTCACTGATATAAAGCACCACTATTTTAACCTGATTCACTTTTTCCACCCTAACAGTTCATTCCTCAAATCAAACAAGATATTTGACCCTAAAAAAATGCATCAACAAATAATTTTGTAATAAAATATTTATTATTCAACTTTTACAAGTGAAATCAAACAAGTGTGTTTAAGAGTGAAACCAGAGTGGAAGCTGCTCATATAGAGTCCAACCCAGGCTAAAGTAAGCTGAGTAGAGCAGCACCATCAAAGTGTCGGCTCTCTGGACACGGTGCAAGATCGCCATCTGCAGGACAAAACTAGTTTTTCTCGCCCTCCTCGTCAACATCAAGATGATGTCATCGTACAGCAACTGATTCCCTGTCCGTCTGGAACAAAGCATTTACATTAAAAAAGACATTTACAGAAAATACAAACACCAACAACACATCTCATCATCACATGATATTTTATTATTTATTATATTATATATTTTTATTGTACCATCAACATCAACAAACACCAGCATATTTTCTTTGAGATTGAGTAGAGTGGACCTTTCCCTTGGTTCGCTTCCTGCTCGCAGCATCAGCTGACCTCTGACTTCCTGGTTAAGGTCTCTCAGCGTTGACTGGAATATCAAATCGGACTCACACCATGTTCTTGTAATGTGGTCATGTCTGTCAGCTGTTTGAAGAGCATCTCTGGCCTAAACACAATAGGAAGAACAACAACACGGCAAAAAAAACCAACACATTTCCATATTAGATGAAGGGCACCGTAACTGGAAATGGTAACATTCATCTGATGCTGCTTTGGATTTATCTTCTGTTTTAGATCAACTTTGATCACTTCGAGCCATCTTAAGTCCGTTTGTTCTAACTTCTCACTAACATCTCGTATGATTTCAGATCCCTGCTGTTCCCCAGCTGCCCTGTAGGTTTGTGCTTTGACCTCCAGAGGGCGACAAATCAGCACAGACAGAGAGCTCCATTCAAACTTTGCTGCCATCAGGAATAATTCTTCAAATATAATCATCAGTGTTTGAGCAGTTATGATATCAGGGACAATCTAGACATGTGTGACAATACTGAACATGTCACATGACACACCTCAAACATCATGTGATCCACTCTCAGTCTGCACTTTCATTCATGACTTCAACAGGTTGAAATGAGCTTTGAAGAAACATTCAGTGGAATAAATCTTTCATGGATTCATGTGAGCAGCAGGTGAACTTTACAAAGAATCAGTGGATTTATCTTCTGTTTTAGATCAACTTTGATCACTTCGACCCATCTTAAGTCCGTTTGTTCTTCTCACTCACTAACGTCTCATATGATTTCAGATCCCTGCTGTTCCCCAGCTGCCCTGTAGGTGGTCTCAGTGTGTCTCACACCATTTACAGATGATTACAGGTCGTTTACAGTTCAAACAGGTCCAACATAAGAAATATGCAGAAAATATCCTGCTATAACAGTTTGGGTCAAAGTGCAGATGTTCCAGATGTTCTGAGTCTGTCTGTGTTTCATGTTAACATGTAGATGTTGGACCAAAGTGAAGCTTTTTGATGTGACAGCAGGAATGTGAAGTGTAACTCTGAGCTGTAGGAAATGAAACTAAACGGACTTTTTCTCCTTTATTTATAGGAAAGTGTAGGAGAGCAACAGATGAACAAGCGTTACTGTAACAGGAAACATCAGAGGACCTTTATGTTCATCATCATCACTGTTTCCTTGTTCTGTCACAAACACACAACACTTCCTGCTCTCTCTCTGATGGATCTGATTGGCTGTTTCATTCACAGGAGGTCAGGGCGTCACACAAACAGCTTTAACTGCACAACGACACACTTTAAATCATCTGCAGACAAACCTGTGTGTTTGATTTATGAAGAAATAATAAAGACGTGTGTACAGCTGTCCATGAAGCAGCTTCTCACACAAACTCTGACACTTCAGCCACTTTAATTCCTGCAAAGCTGCGTAATAAAGAGCTGTGACTGCTATGAGCTGCTGATGATGACTGTTGGTCCTTGGACGCCTCTCTGGGTGTTTCCTTCCTCTTCAAAGTTCCTCTTTCCTGAACTTGGTGTTTGTGACAGATGCTGATCGTCTCCATGTGAAGATAAGTGAAGCAGTGTGTAATGTTTTCCTGTCTAACATCAGCTGTGTGCAGCTTAGTTCCAGCACAAACAGCACAAATCTGTATATCCTGAATCCATAGCTCACGGTAACGGACTCACCGCTGGACCAACGAGGCCGAGTGTTAAAAACTCTTCCTCTTTTTAAGGTTGTGTGTGTGTGTGTTGGTTAACATTAAATGTCTCTAAGCAGGTGTAAATACTTATTTCCACTGTAGATGATCTATAGTCTGTATATAAAAGATGGCAACAGACTCAGGGTTCATAGTTTAGTTTCTTGAAGCTTTGAGTTGAGTGTTGTTTTTCTTCAGTTTCTGGAAGTTTCAGCTGCTTTTTACAGATACGTTTGTTGTCCTGAATGTTTGAAGGAAAAAAAGACTCTGTTATGATTCAGTTTGCATGTTTTCAAATGGACTCTGTATTAAATCTCCTTGCCTTCATTGTAAAGTTGGAGTACCCTGAGGTTCCATACTGGGACCAATTTTCTTTTCTTTTTACATTCATGATTTACCAAATGTCTGTCAGAACATCAATAACCAGCTGTGTGCAGATAATGCTGTTATTTTTACACAGGCAGAGTTTCTCCGGATTATAAACCATACAAACCTCAGGCTGTTCTTCCTGCTCAGGTCAAAGGTCCTCATCCCAGTCTGTGCAACCGCTTAGCAACCCCACTTCCTGTTTTTAACACCTCTCTCAGTCACTAACAGTCACATGAACACACACAGGAAGTTGACAAACTAGATGAAACTAGAAACTACTTCCTGTGCTTAAACAGACAGATGTACAGACACAGCTTTGCTTTCAGCTCTGTGGGTCTTCAGGTTTATGTCTGATTGGTCTGATTCTGATTTCCTGTCCAACCTGTTTAGTCCCAAAATAAAAGAACTTCAGATCTTACGTTCAATAACACACAGTACAGAAAAAAGTACCAAGCAGGTAGCTGGTAACAAAGATGTGTTTTCAAACAGTTTCAGTAAACCATCCTATTAAAACTGTAACTGTGTTTAACAGGAACATGAAAGCACCACATGATGCTGCTGTCTCCTGTGTCTGTACAGAGTTTGAAGAAGAAAGCTGAATCTTCTTCAGTCACACAATGTTCCTCTGTCTCTGCATCTGTTTCTCTGACTGCAGCTGTCCAACTCTGCAGCACGTTAACTCTGCTGATCCTCTTTGAATCCTGGATCAGGAAGTAAAGCCGTTGAATAATTGGTGGGGTTTTTTTTTTACCTGTCCCGTTTGGTACTGTAGCAATCAGAATTATTGTCTGAAGGCCAAGAAAGATGCCCAACAGATTTATTTAATCCAGGTGGATCATTACTTGATTGATCTTTGTTATTATCCATCCATCCATCCATCTTCAACCGCTTATCCGAGGCCGGGTCGCGGGGGCAGCAGCCTAAGCAAAGAGGCCCAGACCTCCCTCTCCCCAGCCACCTCCTCCAGCTTATCCGGGGGAATACCAAGGCGTTCCCAGGCCAGCCGAGAGATATAATCTCTCCAGCGTGTCCTGGGTCTTCCCCGGGGCCTCCTCCCGGTGGGACATGCCTGGAACACCTCACCCAGGAGGCGCCCAGGGGGCATCCTTGTCAGATGCCCGAACCACCTCAGCTGACTCCTTTCGATGTGGAGCAGCAGCGGCTCTACTCTGAGCCCCTCCCGGATGGCCGAACTTCTCACCCTATCTCTAAGGGAGAGGCCAGCCACCCTTCGGAGGAAGCTCATTTCCGCCGCTTGTATCCGCGATCTCGTTCTTTCGGTCACTACCCACAGCTCGTGGCCATAGGTGAGGGTAGGGACGTAGATCGACCGGTAAATTGAGAGCTTCGCTTTTACACTCAGCTCCCTCTTCACCACGACGGACCGGTGCAGCGTCCGCATTACAGCAGCTGCAGCCCCAATCCGTCTGTCAATCTCCGGCTCCCTTCTCCCATCACTCGCGAACAAGACCCCGAGATACTTGAACTCCTCCACTTGGGGCAGGAACTCATCCCCGACCCGTAGAGGGCACTCCACCCTTTTCCGGCTGAGAACCATGGCCACAGATTTGGAGGTGCTGATCCTGTGAAGCAGCGGGAATGAGGATCTTTGTTATTATTATTTGTTTATTCATTTTAAGTTATTACAAAATGGACAGACATGACGGGGGAAGAGAAAGAAGAAAAGGGAGGGAAAGAAAACAGAAGGGAAGAGGGACAGTGAGAAAAGGCAAAAATAAAAATCTGCTGGATCACCTGTTGAAAGAAAAAAAAGAAAACAAGCAAAGAGAGAGCAACTCAGTACGGAGACCACAGCAACAACCTTCATAAGTATAAGTAACTAAATATACTAAAGTAATACTAAATATTAAATGTTATTGGGAAACGCGCAAGACCGACAGCACACAATATGCTCTGAGGTAGCAGCCAAGAAAGGTATAGTTTGTGTCTGTGTGCCCACACCTTTGTGGATGAGCGCGCTTGTATTCAAACGGTTTCTCAGTAAAGCTATCTACTAGAGGGTGTGGGGGACCATAGGCCCCCCAGGGCCCCAGAAATCCAGAGCACGAGAGCCCAAGGAGGACCAGCTGCGCCACCCTCCCAGAAAGTGCTGACAAGAGCTTAGGGGTCACCCAGCAGCCACGGTGCAGAAGCCACAGGGAGCTGTGGTTACGTGCCCGCAGGCAGCTAGCCATGCCAGAGAGGATGGAGGGACCCCCACCCCTGGGAAGGGGCCCAACCGAGCCACGCGTGCCAGGCCCTGTCAAGCCAGCAGCCCAGGATGCTGAGAACCACCAAGGCACCGACGGAAGAGGGCGTCAGCCACCAGCAGGGAGTGTGGTGGGGGGAGATAGGGCCCCACACCTGGGAGTGCCTGAGATGTTCCCAGAGAGGTGGAGTCTAAGACCCGACCTGATACATTATCATACATTATACATTATCATCTGCAAATTATGGTGGGCGACAGTCACAGCAAAGAGATGAAGCACTTTTGGATTATGGGGAAAGCCAAAAACTGCGCTTCCTCCACTTCCGTAACATTGATTCATTAATGTTGAATTCTCTGCAGCTGCTCTATGTTGCAGTATATTAATAACTAAACTCTTATTGTGGATGAATAATCTCAGTTGTTCTCCTGACTGAAGTTTGGCCCGTGTACAGCATCCTGCTATGCGACTGCATTTGTCCCTGACCACCAGAATCCCTCACTTTAACTTTTATTGAGTGGAAAACAGTTGGCTTCATCCTCCAGCTTCACTGTGCTAATGTTATGCTAACATAGCTGTGTCGCTAGCAATCACAACATTATATACCAGGTAGTCCAACTTCAGTAACCCTGCAAACGCCACTGCTGTTTAGTTTTCTGTCTTCATTTATGTTGGAAGTGGTAGCAGAGCTGTACGTTTGAATTAGTTTCAGTTTGTAAATATATTTCGGGTAAGAAAGTGCAGCACATTTTAAAAATGTCCAGTAAACAAAAATAAGATCCACGGTTCCTCTTTCCTACCGCTGTCCTGCAACACCTCCATCATTAACTGAACCCTAAAATTCAAAGATTCAGCTTTTCCTGCAGCATGTAGCACCATTGTATAATGAATATTTTGACGTTTTAATGTTAATGCAAGTGTGATGTAATTAGCAATTTATTGAGCAACAATGTCACAGTTATAGACTGTGCTTTTGGAAAGAGAAAAAACAAACAAACAAACAAACAAACAAAAACAACATACACTGCTCAAAAAAATAAAGGAAACACAAAAGACGTCCCAGATCTAAATGAATGAAATATTCTCATTAAATATTATTTCATTTTATTAAATATTATTAAAATAATATAAATAAATATATAATAAATATAACATTTTTTGTCAAAACATTCAACTAACAAAAAATGTGAATGTGTGTGTGTATTGTGTCATTTACATTTAGTTGTGATTTTCATTGCTGTGGTTGAGAGACACCATCTACCGGAACCAAATTCCTTATATGTGTGCGCATATACTTGGCCAATAAACGCAATTCTGATTCTCAAAACTTAAGTGGAAACACACTACAGGCTGATCCAACTTTGATATAATGTCCTTAAAACAAGTCAAAATGAGGCTCAGTAGTGTGTGTGGCCTCCATGTGCCTGTATGACTTCCCTACAATGCCAGGCCCTGGTCCTGAAGAGGTGCTGGATGGTGTCCTGAGGGATCTCCTCCCAGACCTGGACTAAAGGATCCGCCCATTTCTGGACAGCCTGTGGTGCAACGTTGCATGTTGGTTGGAGCGGTACATGATGTCCCAGAGGTGCTGTGCGACCCCTCAAAATGCCGCCCCACACCATTACTGTCCCACTGCCAAACCGGTCATGCTGGAGGATGTTGTAGGCAGCAATGGTCACCAGACTGTGAAGAGCACAGGGCCCCAGTGGCGAAGTTGCCAATCTTGGTGTTCTCTGGCAAATGCCAAACATCCTGCACGGTGTTGGGCTGTAGCACAACTCCCACCTGTGGATGTCCGGAGTATGTTTCTGACAGTTTGAGCATACACATACACATTTGTGGCCTGCTGGAAGTCATTTTGCAGGGCTCTGGCTGTTCTCTTTTTCCTCCTTGCAGAAATGCAGAGGTAGCGGTCATGCTGCGGGGTTGTTGCCCTCCTACAGCCTCCTCCACGTCTCCTGATGTTCTTGTCTGTCTTCATGCTCTGGACCCAACGCTGACAGACAAAGCAAGCCACTTTGCCATAGCTTGATGTGCCATCCTCCACCAGTGTGAGAGTGAATGAATAGTGGTATTGTACAGCGCTTTGAGGTTCTCGAAAAGCGCTATATAAATGCAATCCATTATTATTATTGAAAGTGGTCTGTGGTCACCACCTGCAGAACCCCTCCTTTATTGGGGATGTCTTGCTAATTGCCTATAGTTTCCACCTGTGGTCTATTCCATTTGCACAACAACGTGTGAAATTGATTCAGGGGGCCAATCAAATTTTAGCTGGGATCAGTGCCATCCACACAGGTGGCTGACGGCATTCTGGCCAGACAGGAGCTCTTAGTGGTAAATCCTGTGGTTTATGCATTTATATGACACATTTAGACCAGAAACACTGGATCTTTCTTAGGCGCAAATAATGATTTTAACTGTCTAAAACTGAATGTCAAAGCTCTTCAGAGGTGACAACAACAAACAGATCCCATCCTGATCTTTTCCACTGCACAGGTGGACTCCAGTCCAGACCTGGTCTACAGATCTGGTCCAGAGTCATGTTGCTATCGGGGCTGTGTGACAGTATATGCTGCTCTTCTTCACTGCAGTCATCACATGGTTCTGTAATCAGCACAAACACAACCTGAACATCATCCACTGGATTTAGAAGATTCACAGCAGTCATTTTTATTATGAACTATGTGATTTTGTATCTGTTGTCACTGTTTTCAACTCAAAACGTGATCGTTTATTTTCTAGTTTTTTTTTTGTTTTTTTTTTTTTGTTTTTTGCCTCCCATTTGGTTCTTTAGCCGTCAGAATTGTTGTCTGAAGACCAACAAGGAGACCCAATGGATTTACTTTGCCAAATAGATCATCACGGCCTTGCTTTATTGGTCCATTTGATTGACCTTTGTTGTTATTATTTATTTTATTTTCAGTTGTTACAGACGGGACAGACAGAAGCAGGCATGGAGGCTGGATCTCCTCCACGCCTGCTTCATGCCCTGGGGGCGGGGCTATGGCTCTCTACATCCTCTAGCAGACCATTACATGGGGAAACCTTTTGAATACAAGCGCGCTGATCCACACAGGTGTGCACACGGGTGTTCACTGTTCATAGACATAAACTACACCTCTATTGGCTGCTACTCCCAACCACATTGTGCGCTGTCGGTCCTGCTTGCTACACAACAACATTCAATATTTAGTATTTACTGCTGTTTACACTTAGCTAGATTAACGTGATGGTGTTGCGTTTAGTATGTTGCTCTGAGATGTTTTTCTCTTCTTCTTCTCTTTTTAAGTTTCCTTTCTCTCTGTCCCTCTTCCCTTCTGTTTTTCTTTTCCTTCATCTTTCTTTCTCCCTTTCCTGTCCCTCAGTCCCGTCTGTCCCGTCTGTTTTCTAGTTTTGACCCTTTCACGCATGAATTATGACAACCTCAATCAGGATTTTGTTCTTAAGTGTTTTTATTCATCTTTAGGCATGAAAAAAGATTTTTGAACTTCATTTAAACGTGTACTTTTCAAACAGTTTTTTTTACATGTCCAGTTAGGTGGACAACAGGTTTTGACAGGGTATGGAGGGACACATCAGTGTCCAGTGTAGTGGTTTATGTGCAAGTATACCATCAACACTGACACAAATACAAGCCTTTGAATAGCTGTAACTCTAGTGACCACTGTGTGTGAAAGGGTTAAGTGATCAGGTTTAACAGATCAGTGATAAATCTGTGCTGTTGGATCAATAATGAAACAGACTGCTGTTAGAAATAACTCTGATTCTGCTGTTTATATCCTGATCAAATAGATGATAAATAGTTTCAGTGCGTAACTCACAGAAAGAAGCAGAACAGTTCACATCAGGCTGAAACCTCTGCAGTGTCTTCTTGGCTTCGTCTCTAAATTTTAAAGTTGTGTAGTATTTTATAAGAAACTCCTTTAAATTGTCCTTCAAGTTTGTTTCCAGTTAATTCCTCCATATAAAGAAGAAGCAATGACTTGTGTTTATAAAGGATCTTCCTGTTGTTCCACGTTTGTTGGAGAGAAGTTATGCTTATAAGTTTCCATGTGTAACAGTCGCAATAGTGTGGTGTCTCTTTAAGACAACTTCATGTTTCATGATGTCACAAGCATGCGCCCTGCCCTCTGTTGTATGAACGCTGCTGGCTACATGTATGATAAGACAGCAGCCGTTCAGTGTTTCAGTCATAAAAACACTTCCTGTCACCGTGGTGGTTACAGTGACATCATGCAGTTTGTGATTTGACCTCCAGAGGGCGACAAATCAGCACAGACAGAGAGCTCCATTCAAACTTTGCTGCCATCAGGAATAATTCTTCAAATATAATCATCAGTGTTTGAGCAGTTATGATATCAGGGACAATCTAGACATGTGTGACAATACTGAACATGTCACATGACACACCTCAAACATCATGTGATCCACTCTCAGTCTGTAGTTTCAGTCATGACTTCATGAATTTATGATCAGTTTAGTCCTGAAATATTCAAATGCTGCAGGATGAAGAACAACAAAGTGCTGACACGTGTTTGTGTTTCAAACAGGAAAACCAGCAGAAATAAATCATCTTTGGACAACATGACAGAGATTAGTGAGTTTCCAACTTGCACTTGCAGCACAGACAGATTCTGATGTTCGTGGTTGTAAACGTGTCCTCAAACGCCGCTCTGACTCTTTCCTTCCTGCTCAAAGTTCCTCTTTTCTGAACTTGGTGTTTGTGCCTGACGCTGATCGTCTCCGTGTGGAGCTCCGTGTGAAGGTAACGTTAGCAGTGTGTAATGTTTCCTGGCTAACATCAGCTGTGTGCAGCTCAGTTCCAGGACAAATCTGTCGCTCCATAGTTCACGGTAACGGACTCATGAGGTCGACCGTTAAACGCTCTCCCGCCATTTTGTCTGTGTGCGCGGATGTGTACTTTTTTGTTACCACTGTCATCTCATCAATAGCCTATTTGTAAAAGATCTCTGTTCATAGTTTAGTTGGATTTTAAAACTCTGTAGTTGGACAGTTTTATTTTGGACTGATGCTAAAATTCTTGCTGATTGTTTCTGTCGAGGTTTTGTACTTGACATCCGCCATTTTGGATGTGATAAGCTGTAGAGAGTGCGTCCAAAAAGAGAAACCAGAAAGAGAACCTGTTTTATTAATAACCTCTTGCAAATAGAAGAATATGAAAAAAACAACAACAAATAGGATAAAAACTTTAAATTACTTGAATTTTTAAAATCACCATCATCTGTTAACACAAATTTGATCATTTCAAATTTTTGTTTTCATTTTCTCTTCCCAGTTACTTCTTTCTCATCTCTTCATTCTCCTTGTCACCTTACGTCTCACTCCTTAACTGAAGTTATAGTTCTAACATAAGAAGTCCCACCAACGTCCTTTATTTAATCTCTGTGTTGTCACAGTTATTATCATCATGAGACATGAGACCCAGACAACAACATAAGTTTACAAGCTAACATCATGTCAGCTAACATTAGACGATAGCATCATAAACTTTAAATTACTTTGCCTCTGATCAACAGTTTGATTACATTCTCACATCACAAGTTTATTTGCTAAGTGTGAGTCTGCCCACATTAGATCCACTTTTCAGCAGGTGGAATAATTTGTAGTACTGCTGTGTTTAGCAGCATGTTTTGCAAATTACTGCATTTTGTTTGACTCCCCCCCCCCCCAAATAAAATTACATAAGGTATAAATAAAAGCCAAATAAAAGAAAGAAAAAATAAAATCCTCCTGGATCTCGGTACCTCCAGGAGCAGCTGGTCAGCTGACCTGAGACTGACACGGTGTGTGGAGATGAAGAAGCTCAGAGAGCTACAGCGGGGCAAGACTGTGAAAGCATTTAAAGACAAACGGCACGAATTTTAAAATGAACTCTAAAAGACACAGGCAGCCAGTGCAGGGAGGCCAGCACAGGGGTTATATGCTCTCTTTTACAAGTTCCTGTTAGGAGTCGTGCAGCAGCATTTTGAACCAGCTGCAGACGTGAGAGCAATGACTGACTGACCCCCACATAAAGTGCATTACAGTAGTCCAGGTGGGAAGAAATATAAGCATGGATCACTGTTTCAAGGTGCTGCTTTGAAAGAAAAGATTTGTCAGTCGCCTTAAATGATGACAACTGGACTTCACCACTGCTCTGATTTGGTTCTCCAATTTCAAATCATGTCCAACTTAAAACCAAGATCAGTAACAACAGGTTT
This sequence comes from Copadichromis virginalis, assembly GCF_057382275.1. NCBI lineage: Eukaryota > Metazoa > Chordata > Actinopteri > Cichliformes > Cichlidae > Copadichromis > Copadichromis virginalis. Next base: position 5,387,080 of record NW_028188589.1, on the reverse strand, counting down.
AAAATAAACTTCCAGGAGTCCCAAATCTACAGAGGACTCGCAGGGACCAGTGGGTCCAAACACCAACAACTCGTTTTCTTTTTATTTAAATTTAAAAAGTTTAGAGCCAACCAAGCTTTAATGTCATCTAGGCATGTCATGAGAGGTTTTATGCAGATGACACCCTTCTGCTTCAGTGGCAAATGAATTTGTCAGTCATTGGCATAACAATGAAATGAGATCCCATGCCTTCTAAAGATGGAACCCAGAGGCAATAAATACAGTAAAATGAGCAGTGGCCCTAAAATTGAACCCTGTGGGACGCCGCATGACAAAGGAGCAGAAGATGATTTGGAACCGAGAAGGCTGACAGAGAAAGTTCTGACAAATAAACCTAACCAATTGAGTGCAGTGCCACCAACAGTGTTGGGAAGGTTAGTTTTAAAATGTATTCCATTACAGATTACAGAATACATGCCCCAAAATGTATTCTGTAACGTATTCCATTACGTTATTCGATGAGAGTAACGTATTCTGAATACTTTTGATTACTTAACATATTATCATGCTGTTTATAACTACATGATGTTAGGTAATCTTACACGGATGGATTAAGTGGCAGAAACACACACGGGCACAGGATAGTTGTGATGCAAGTATATATACCTGTAGAGGCTAAGCCTACGCTTGAAGCCACTGAGGTGGTCGTTAACGGGGGTGACGCGATGTCACTGGTATGCATGAATTAAGTTCGCAGTCCACTAAATCCAGCAGTATGTATCTTGTCCTTTTTGGTCTTTATTCCGTATCGACATAGCATAACAGCGCAACGGTCACAAACTGTTTGCCTTCTCCATGACACACCTGACGCCGATTACGTGCGTCTACCTTAAATACCTTTACATTACATAATCAAAACAGAAAAAGGTGACCTCTAGTGACCACATAAGGTATTAACCCAAGAATGGCTCCTACACCCCGGCCCCTAATTGAAATGGCTATCAGACATGGCAATTCTAATCACAAAGAAAATAAGGAGCCACTAATACAGTCTACTTTAGACCTATACATTCACATAAATAAACATAAGTAACACACTTTTAGATTACAGTCTCATGTAACAAGCAAAGTTTAGTTACAGGTCTTTCCAGAATATTAGTCTTTGTTTTTAAACGTGCAGATCGCACAAGTCCTTTTTTGTCACGAATGGCTTCCAGAACTCTTCCAAGTGGCCAGGAACCACGTGGTGCAGAAGAATCCATTATAATGACTATATCTCCAGGTTTTAGATTCTTCTTCTTTTGGTTCCATTTTTGTCTCTCCTGTAACAAAGGCAGGTATTCGCGTATCCATCGTTTCCAAAAAAGATCTGAGATGTACTGAGCCTGTTTCCATCTTCTCTTCAGATACATATCCTGAGGGTCAAATAGTCCGGGTGGTAAAGATGGTTTTCCTTTCATCAGGAGGATCTGATTTGGTGTAAGTGGCTCTAGGTCTTTTGGATCATCAGAAAGCTTTGTGATGGGTCTGTCATTTAAAATTGCTTCAATTTCACATAGAACCGTATTTAATCCATCGTCGTCCAACTGTTGTTGCTGAAGAACGGATCTCAGAATCTTTCTGATCATACGAATTATCCGTTCCCAAATTCCACCATGATGTGATGCTCCAGGCGGATTAAAACTCCATCTTATTCCAATGTGTCGCAAAGCATCTGCTATTTGGGTATGTTTCAGCGATTCAAGAGCCTCCCTTAACTCTCTGTCTGCTCCGACAAAGTTGGTTCCATTGTCCGATTGGATGTGAGCGACTTGACCTCTTCGACTCACAAAACGGCACAAAGCATTAATGCAGGCATCTGTGTTTAGAGAGTTAGCCACTTCCAAGTGCACTGCTCGGCTGGCTAAACAGGTGAAAATGACTCCATAGTGTTTAGCTGTACCTCGTCCTCTTTTCACTTCAATAGGTCCGAAGTAATCAACTCCGACATTGGTGAATGGTGGGTTATCTGGTAAAATTCTTTCCTTGGGTAAATCTGCCATCTTTTGTTCCAAGGCTTTTCCATGATATTTCCTGCAAAAATTACATTCTGCTATAACCTCCCTTACAGCTGAGTTGGCCTTTGTGATCCAGTATCTTCTCCTTAGTGTGGATAAGGTGTGGTTACGACCGCTATGAACAAGCTGTTGATGAATGTGCTTTAGGATGAGATTTGCTACATGTTGATCTTTTGCAAGAACAAGGGGATGCTTCGTTTCTTCTGGTAAGGAGCCCTTTGTCAGTCGTCCCCCAACTCTTAAGAGGCCTTCATCGTCAAGATAAGGATCTAATCTATAAATTGAGCTGTGCCTGCTCACAGAACTTTTCCCACTTGACAACGTAGCAATCTCCTCTCCAAATCGTTGTTGCTGGCAAAATCTAATAATGGCAAGCTCAGCTTTCAGAAGATCCTTTGAAGATAGTCTGTACAGTTGCGTTTTCTTTATTTTCTCCTTTGTATTACCTTTACAAATTGGGTTATCTGAGTAAGGTTGCGGTATTCTTTTCTTATCTCTCATTGACTTAAGGTCCTCCCTTGACAAACCCTTTTCCTCTGTAACCCTTTCATTAAAGTCATAGTTATATTCACTTTTCAACATCTCCTCCAGCTTACAAACAGATATCCTATTTACAACTGTTGGTGGGTGCTCGCTGTCCAAGTTGCTTTTACCATCTTCCATGGGCCCATTTATGACCCAACCCAATGCTGTTCTTATAGCATATGGGCCATTCCCCTGGCTATGAATGACCTCCCATGGTTCCAATAACTTGGGAGCGTTGCATCCAATCAACAGGTCCACATTAGCCATTATGTGGGGAATTTGAACCTTTGACAGATATGGCCACCTGATCAGATCTTCTTCCTTTACGAAGTTATCCGTGGTGACAGGCATCCTTTCCTGTGTTAGGATTTCTGGAAGTTCATAGAAGGCATTGCTGCCTAAACCAGAAACTTCAAGACCAGTAAGTGAGTGGGCAGAGACTACCTTTTCTTGACCCATCGTTTGTAACAGGAATTGAGTTCTTTTGCCCACAAGATTTAGCTTTTGCATGAGGTGCTCTGAAGCTAGCTGAACTGCCAGGATCTAAAAAAAGCATATGTCTGTATGACATTAGTACCTTTAACAGACTTTATTTGAACTGGCAGAATGGAAAGCAAACCGCTTTCTCTTCCGGCCCCTGTATGACCACAAGTTTTTACATTCTTTGAAGAGGGGGGCTCTCCATAGCATTCAGGGATTACACCATTGTTATCAATATGGAGGACAGTGGGATGACCTTTACCACACGTTCTACATATCAAACGCTTAGCACAGTCCTTGCTTATGTGCCCAGCACCAAAGCAACCAAAACACAGCCCTTTCTCCTTTAGAAAAAGCATTTTGTCTCTGTGCTTCTTCCGCCGAAACTGTTGACACTCCTCCAATGTGTGTCGTTGAGTACAGCAGACACACGATGGCTTTACTGTAAAGTCATGGCTTGTTGTAGTAATCAGCCTTTCCGTGCTGTAGGTTTTATTCATGTTCATGGGTGTGGCTGTAGCAGCAAAGCTGTTCCCTTTAATTTGTTTGATTGGTTGTGACTTCAGTCTGTTGTCAACCTTTGAGACAGGGATTGTTGACGTTACATTCTGAATGTCCCCAAACAAAGGATCCGAAAGAATTTTCACCTGCCTTTCAATAAATGCAACCAAATCTTGAAACCGAGCTCTGTGTTTAGAGGTTTCCAATATATCATATGCAAACGCTCGCCATTTCTCTCTCATTTTATATGGCAACTTGCACAAAATGATTTTCATGTTCACTGGCATGTCCAGTTCCTGCATATGTTGCAATGTTTTCATGACATTACAACTCCCACATAAGAAAAGGGAATATGCTTGCAATGATTTCACATCTTCATTTTTAATTGCAGGCCAAGATAACGCCTTGTCAATGTAAGCAGTTGCAATCTTATATTCATTTCCAAAGTGTTCTTTGAGCAGTTGCTTTGCTTGTATATAGCCTTGTCCTGCAGCCATATGTTGACAACTGCGTACCAGCTCTCTCGGCTGTCCTGTTGTAAACTGCTCCAAATAATACAAGCAGTCCCTCTTATTGGCCTTTTCTTCCACTCCTTGTTCAAACGCATTAATGAAAGAGATGTACTGAAGAGGATCACCATCGAATACAGGTATTTTCCTGGATGGTAATGACGATGCACGCTGATGCTGAACAAGGGTTGCAGTTATTTCGTTTTGTCTTTGTAAAATGGTACAAATGTCCTCCGACCGTCCTTCTGCCGCTGTAGGAATTGACCTGGGTGATGGAGGATCCACGTTGTGAAATTGTGTTGTGATGACCGTTTGAGCTTGTGGCTCACTTTCGATTTCCATTCCTGGCAGGATCATTGCAGATATTTTGCTTTTTGTCTGTACTATTTGCACTGCAGGTTTATCTTCATTGACTGGTGTACTAGGCTTGACTGTGGCTGAAGCAGCTGTTTTCTTGATTTCCCTTTCATAATATGAATTCATAGCATTGGATGATATGTTAGATATACTTTGAACTTCAGCAGCTTGGAGAACAGCTAACTTTGCAGAAGAGGCAGAAAGCAACGCTTCAAGCTCAAGCTGTTCACGTTTCCTCCTTAGCTTTAGCTCTTGCTCCTCCAAAGCATGCTTCTCTTTTAGGACTGCCATACGAGCGAGTAATGCTGCTTTTTCTGCTTTTGCTTTGATTTTGGCAGAAGAAGTTGTGCTCACTTTACCACTAGATGAGCTTTTAGTGACTGAAGATTTACCAACAACATTTGAAACACTGTCCTCTGGCTTAACACCATCATCAACACCATGATCACCCTTTAAATGTAAATGTTCGCAACCTGACAACCATTCTTTCACTTCATAAGTGAACTCATCATAATGCATTGTTTTTGCTTTAAACCATGTTTCATGCCTTTCCTTTTCATCATCTGGTAACAAACACATCAATGAACCATGAATTGTTTTTGCTTCATTGCAAAAACCAACAAAATCATTGAATGATGCTTTAACCATAGAAGTTTCATTTTTTTCCATTGAGACCCTTATACTCTCTTTTAAATTATTAGCTTTATTTAATTTAGCTTTTCTATCACGTTGCAGTCTGTCTAGTCTCTCTGCAAGTGCCTTAGCAGTCAATTTTACCACTCGTTTTTCCTTTTCTGGATGTGTCCCAGCCTTGCTGGCGTTGCTACTTTGCACAGCTGATTCTGCAGCAGGCTCCGGGGGCCTGTCAGCAGCTTTATTTGTGTCCATAGTTCAAATGTTCCAAAACTCAAATATTTATCAAGTATTGAGGGTTTATGCGCACATGCGAAAGTTTGTTTATAAATCAGTTTTATTTGGGTTGACCACCAATGCATTGGAATTACGTCTTCTTAAATAAGTGTGCACACTTTTATAAATGGCCATTTATTAGTAGTGCTACTCATACCTTGCGTTGGGCGCCGTACTGATTCCGATGAAGAATTCTGAGTCCTCTCCTGATTCTGCAGAACAATCGCCAAGCATTCCACGTCGTCAGCTGACAGACCGCTAGTCCAGCTGTCCGCTCCTCGTGAAACCTCCACGGTAACCTTTCCAAACGGCATTCAGCTCTCCGCGGCGATCGATCACTCAGACTTTAATTTTCCTGCTTGCGCCGAGTCTCCAAAACACCGCGGCGAAGTTGGCACAAACTTTTCCCCAAAGAAAAGTAGTTTGTGACTCTATTGTAGAGGCTAAGCCTACGCTTGAAGCCACTGAGGTGGTCGTTAACGGGGGTGACGCGATGTCACTGGTATGCATGAATTAAGTTCACAGTCCAATAAATCCAGCAGTATGTATCTTGTCCTTTTTGGTCTTTATTCCGTATCGACATAGCATAACAGCGCAACGGTCACAAACTGTTTGCCTTCTCCATGACACACCTGACGCCGATTACGTGCGTCTACCTTAAATACCTTTACATTACATAATCAAAACAGAAAAAGGTGACCTCTAGTGACCACATAAGGTATTAACCCAAGAATGGCTCCTACAATACCAGAATAGGGAATATTTACAAGGAAGGGGGCTATATACAGTGACAGATAAAAATGTGCCAGGAGAGTAACACCGAAGAGATGAGACGAAGCCGAGGTATGCAGATGACGCACCGGAGCTACCTGACAACGAGGAACAAAACAGAGTTTAAAAGAGTACCGTTGATAGCCGAAAGTTAAACAAAAGTGGATGGGGAGAGTTGGAGAGTTTACTTGAAACACAAACTACAGCTGCAGCAGTGATCACAGCCTGATGGAACGTAGCTCTCCATCGCGGATCCACAGTAGCCAACACCAAAAACGAGGCAGGTGAGCAGGCAGCGGAACAGGCTAAAACAAAAGAGAAGCAGGCAAAAAGTGGATCCTTAAAACATGCAGCTCCACAGCGTGGAATCAGCAGATTCAGCTTGCACTAACACGTTACCACTTGTGACAGCAGCAATACTCCGACACCAGACGTCCGTGACTCGGCTCCATAAAAGCGCTCACTGATGACGTCCGATGTGCCGCAGGTGTGCCGGAATGCCATCAAGCCCCGCCTCGCCTACCTATGCCAAAAAGGAAAACAAAACCCAAACAACAACAATACACCTACCCACCACCTCCTAACACATGAATGCACTATTGCTGTGATTTATTACTATTACTGAAGGTCCGCGGCTCCGAACCGTAGTAAAGGACCTCTGGCTAATACGTTGGGTTCGTGTCGGCTCGTAGCTGAAAACTAGCTTTACTTTGTTGTCTGGGTCAACTTTTCTTGCGAGAGACAGAGAGAGGCATTGACAGGCTGCTGCAACGGAACTTATTGTTTCGGAGGAAAACAGGAACACGGTGTACAGTCGAGTCTTAACAGCTTACTTACAACTGGGCTCGTCAGGCACTCTTCTTGGCTGCAGTGGTTATTATTATATTTACATGCTTCCAGCTCCTGTTTCTGCTCGATGACAACTCGTACTTTTCCTTTTTCTCCCTCCCTCGCTCACAGACACATAACGGGTATGACAGCCAATTCTCCCTGCAGCACAGACTACACTGCCCATCAGGCTACATTCTTTAGAGCTATACCTGTAGCATTCTGCCTGTTAGCTTAGCACAAAAACAACAACAACAAAAAGGCGCTCTCTCACCCAGGAAACGCGCAGAGAGAGAGCGTCACCCTGTAACCATGGCAACCGTAACGCTGCCGCCTGGAACAACAGAACGTAGCTGTTGTTACAGACAACAAACAAAACCCAAACAGTCCTGACCCGCGACAAGATGAAACAGGAAAGTACCGCAGTGTAATCCATTTATTTCAGCAAAGTAACTGTATTCTGAATACCACCTTTTTAAACGGTAACTGTAACGGAATACAGTTACTCATATTTTGTATTTTAAATACGTAACGGCGGTACATGTATTCTGTTACTCCCCAACACTGGCCACCAATACCCATCACATCACTTAATTGAGGAATTAGAGTATTGTGGTCTTCGGTGTCAAAAGCAGCAGTTAGGTCAAGCAAGACAAGAACAACATGGTTACCAGAATCACATGCCAGAAGGATGTCATTAAAAACCCTTAATAATGCAGATTCATTGCTAGGAAGGGTTTTAAAACCTGACTGAAAAACCTCAAGGATGCCGTTATCATCTAGTCATCTTTCAGTTGACTAAAAACAATTTTCTCTAAAACCTTGGAAACTAAAGGCAGCTTGGAAATAGGCCTATAATTAGCTAAAACGTTGTGATCAAGGCCAGGTTTCTTAGCCCTTTGAGGTCCTCACCAAGAAAAGAAGCAATGGAATTTTCTCTTTTGCATTTCTTATTGAGTTGGGTGAGTAATAACCACAATAATTTTTTTCAATAGACCCTGTAGTTTTTAAAATATTGATCTGTACCAAACGGTTGAGTGTCATGCAAATACAAGTACATTAGATAATACAGTTGAAAAAAATTAAATAAAGTGCCGAATTAAAATTAAATGAATAACAAAACCTATCCAGGGCATTGGATACAGTTTATTTCTAGCAGCATGCCAGTGAACATTGTTGTTTTCATTTCATCAAAGGACAGTATAATATCGAACAACAAAATACATAGTTTTTTCATCTGCAAATGTGAAAAATGTGCTACAGCACAAAATACTCACATTCAGGCCACTTCTGATTGAATGCTACTGTGCAAAATCATTTTTGTTTTTTTAAAAAAAGAGAAAAAAAAAAACAGTGCAAATCAAGCACATCTGCTTGTGGTTTTGGTCATTGGGGTCTTAGGGTGTAGCATTTATTCTGTGGTCTTGGAGAGCTGGATCATGTTAATCAAATTAACACTTAATTTGATTTATCAACAGCAATGGATAAACAATGATTTTATAGCAAATAATCAACATTAATAACATTTAGGTTATGTTAGCATTAGCACCATGAAGGGACAAATCAACTGTTCGGCTGACCACTTTTTTAAAAAAAAAAATTAAATATTTAAATAAATGTTTTCAATAATAAATATATGCCAAGATATTTGTTTTTGTTGTTTAACAAACATTTCTCTGACCACAACATGGCACCTCCCAAAAAATAGAACACTTGAATTTTAAAAGGGAGAGAGTTTTTATCTGCGGATTTGTTTTTGTTTAATAATCTTTCAACTATTTTCATGTTTTCTGGTTTATGCGTAACAATCTTCTTGCAATCTTATTCAACAATAGTTGATATATGGGAGAAAACAAGTCAGATGAGGACTGTGTTGAACCTCCTTCCTGATATACACCCTGGTTCTCCTTGAGTTCTGAGTGATGTCATATGTTCGACTGAACAGCTAGGCAAAGGGGTTGATTGTCATGGAGAAATGGAATTAAAGGACTCAGGTGCGAGACTCCTTGCAGAGTGACAGTGGATTTATTCACAGTGAAAAGGTGAGTCAATAGTTCGAGTCTGTAATCCAGAAAGAGCAGTGCAGTAATATGATGACTTCTCCCCGCAGTGACAGTGCTGGAATAATCCAAAACCGCTCCTATGACTTCTTCCCGCAGTGACAGTGCTGTAATAATCCAAAACCGCTCCTTGTGCCGGCTCCTCCTCCGATCTCTGAATCCTGAGGGCAGATGAGAAAAGCACACGCACTGTAACACAACCGTCTCTCTTTCACAAGCTGAGTATACTAGCCACGATTACGCTACCCGGTTTAGTTCAACGTTCCAGCGTTGGTTGTGACTCGACTGCACCGTTAAATAGGGCTGCTTCAGATCAGTTGTAGCCGGCGAAGTAATTACGTACAGGTGCGACGCTTCCAGCTCTGGACCCACCCCTCGGGTCAGCTGCCGTGCCATGCCACGGCTTCCGGAGGTACATGTCTCCGCAGCAAAACACATGCACAAGATGGAGAGGAGACACGACACAGTACACACAAACACCCCCAAAAAGTGGCAAGGTAATCGGTGAGGACCACCTAACCGTGACATTGATGCTGAGGCCAGTACACTTACATCACAAGTCCTGAATAACGTGGAGGCATCTTCACGCAGGTACACAGGAAGTGCACAAAGGACGAGGGCCCGTCTTGTATTTACATCATGCTGTTCCTGTCAGGTTTTGTAGATCGGACTCACGCGCAGACCACTAGTGTCTTCAAAAGGTGCATTTATTTACAGTGTTCCTCTACAGTGGAATTCATATATACATATAGTGATGTCAAGGGGAAAAGGGGCCGGGGTTCCAGGGTCCAGGAGTGAAAGAGGCAGGAGTCCAGGAAGGGAAGGTTTTCATTCAGCCCTCGCACATCTCCTCTCCTTTCCTTTATCTCTCTTGCTTCCGTTCAGTCGCCATGCACAGGGAAAAACAGGTCCAGAGGCGATCTATACACAGGCAGAAAAAAACCATTAGTTTCCTGGTTCAGACAGGCTCACAAACTGACTTTACAAAAATACAGGACGACTGACGCTGATGACTCAACGATCCAGCGACGAGTAGAGCAGACTCGCCCTCTTAAGAAGGGTTCCAATCTCTTCTGATCAGCAACAGATGTGCTGATCACCTCCAGGTGTGTAGGCCAGGAGCAGGAGCCCATACTGAGCTCCGCCCCGGCAGGAGAAAGAGAGAAAGGAAGAGGGCGAGAGAGAAAGGAAAACAAAAACAAATCACCTGACAGCTGTCAGCTGTCAAGGAGCGGAGACCATGACAGTTCCTAGATGAACATACAATATCTATTAGAGTAGTATTTACACAAATGCAGAGTAAAAACAAAGTGTTGGATAGCCATGTTCTGATTGTCATTGTTATAGATCAGGGGTGTCCAAACTTTTTGTGTAACGGGCTAAACTTGTCAATCTAGAAGGGTAACCCAAAAAAATCTAAAAATTTAGAATAATTCAGGGCAAAATTCTCTAATTTATTTTTTATTTAAATTAGGACAAATTATAAAACTCACCCACTGACAACTGGTGAAATGTTGACACTCTGTAGCATTCTTTGCAGTCTGATATCTGTAAACAATATGTGCACAAAGACGACTTATTAATGTTCAAAAACATTTTTTGCACAGCACACACACGTAGTCAGCTGATCTCATCTGATGCAGATCTGCTCCTTGATCAAGTGACATTTGTCCGGATTTTTGGCACGAGTGACGTCGAATCAGCATCGCAGCTGATACTCACCACAATAATTTACTAAGATTATATGCACTCCTGTTATTAAGTCCAGCTCAGTCTGTAAATGTTAACCGTTTCAAACTAATGTCTATAGGTGTGTTGCTAAGTTTAATAACTTAAATAACAAACTTGAAATTTACCCGTCCTATTTTCCCCTTTATTGTTTTTTCTCTGTGCTGTAAATCTGCTGTCTAAGAAGAAATCTGAGGCTGCTGTTCTGAAAATAAGCTACCAAAGCTTTTTCTGAATGAATCAATAAAGATCCATTTATGGAAAGCTGTGATGAAGGCAGTTTTGTCTTTAATTATATTCAACAATATAACATATTCGACCACTTTTAAGTGATTTTGTGATCTTTAATACACTAAAGTTAAGGTTATTTACCTAATTTATAGTAAGTGGCCCTCAGTGAAAAAAGTTTGGACACCCTAGCCATACAGGTTAGGGAGTATTTGTGATCCGCACAGTCTGCATCAATGATTCTTTCTTAGCCTGAGAGCAGAACGCGGCTCTTTATTTTCATTTCATTTCAATTTATCTAGCAAGGATCGATAGGGTCTGGCTTAAAGGTGTCAAGGAGGCGCCTCAGTCTGGCTGGTTGAGCCTTGTCGAATTAGCGTGAACAATTTAGCTGAACTTCGTTCGTAGCACCGAGTTGGACCAGTGTATAATGTTAGGCTGAATCAGGCGATGCATTTTTCCGTAAGCCTTGACTTGTAGAGCTCGCTTAGTGGAATACCCCTCTAAACTGTTAAAAGGATTTCGAGATTATCTCACAACCACACATTTGAGACAACGAAAAAATACAAACATGTGTCTAATTACCATAATGATAACACACTCATGTTGTTTATTATTGTTCGCTTCATGCTAGCACACACACACACACACACACAGCTCAACAGCGTAAACTACTGACTGTGTAACACGGACACTTATTGAAATAAGTATACTCACAATACGCACGTACATTACGAATACGACAACCGGTAGAAACGGACAGTAGAAAGTTTTAGTAGAAAGTTCAAATGCATGGAGCTAGAACTGCCAACCGTCAACTTCCCAGGCAAGAATACAATGCATTATGGGAAATGTTGTCCCCCACGGAAAACCGCCAAAACGTTACACCATTCTAATTTGAAATAACATTACGTATTTGTCACATTCGAAAACTTCTAAAATTACAATTACTTGGATTCAAATTCATTTATAACAAACATTCACTGTGCACAAAGTACGAATATATTTCCAGTTCAAAATAAAAAAGAATGTTTATCGAAATTAAATTTAAACAAAACAAAAACATGTTGGACTTACCAAATATAGGGCAGTTGATGAAAAAACATAAGGTGGTGGTCGTGGTGGGTTGAAGTTGGGGACTCTTAATCAAGGGCTGGCCAAATCTTCCCGGCATCAAGGTAAATTCAAGATGGCTGACTCAGCTTTCCTAAGGGAGCGACAAGACTCCACCCACCAGAACGTCACTAATATATGCTTCTTACACTTTTTGAGCTTTGCACAAAAATTAGCTAAAAAATATTGAGCCCTATTCAATTAAAGCTGCATAAAAGCCAACAGAGCTCAATACTTTATAGTTTGCTCAACTACAAAACGACATTTGAGTGTTATGAGCTTATTAGTTATGAGCTAGGACAACTGTTAGGGATTACAGTGTACCTATGTGGTATGTGACTTTTGTTGCTATGATGCCAGGTCTCTCTTGGAAATGAGATTTTTAATCTCAATGAGATTTTTTACCTGGATAAATAAAGGATTAATAATAAAAAAAAGTATGTGTGATACAAAAGAGAAAGTGGAAAGTATCAGGACAGAGTTTTGGTATGATTGTGTAACTGTCAGCCTCAGACAGTCTGTCAATAGTATAATTCAGATCATAGATCTGTACATTTGCATATTTGTATAACTATAAAAAGAAAGCTGACACTTTCGAGACTTTATCTAATGTGTAAGCATCACAGCAGATGCCTTTGTGTCAACATAGCTGAGGCTAAAACAGAGCAAATAGAGGTTTTATTAGAGACACACCTTAGCATTTTGCAATTTTGCATAATGTTAAAAAGTTTCAATTATTTTAGTAGGCTATTGAACGGCAGAAATTAGGTTTTCTTTTCGGAAGTATTTAAATGGGAAAGAACAGCGGCTGACAAACAACGGAGGTCTTATGCGTAACAAACAAGCGAATAATGCAGAAAACAGATTTTTAGACGGGAAACTGTTCTTGAAGTATTGTGTGTGTGTGTGTGTGTGTGTGTGTGTGTGTGAGAGAGAGAGAGAGAGAGAAAGCTGTGCATGAAGTGTGATTTTATCCTGGTGAAAGCAAAACAGCAAAAGTCAGAGGAAATTCATGACGATGTTTATGTGAAGCGTAGTTTGGATCTTCTTTTTCTGCTGGTTCGGTCAATATTGTTTGAAGAGAAATAAAACCTGCAGCTTCAGAATCAGCGCAAAAAAGGCATAAACACGAAGCACGGACCCGCCGACGGATGCTTTATTAGGATACTTAATATTAATATTAGGATACTTTATACGCATACTTTATTAGGAGAGAAAAAATAAAAAAAAAACATCTCTTCCTTGCTGGTTCCATTGAAGAAGAAATGCTCAAGTAACTATGTAGCACGTATGTAATCCAATTCCACAACACGGTGTGATGGGGAATCAGCTGTATTTTGCTGCCCATTTTATTTCGAATCTGGCGCGAACCGGTGAACCAGTCCCTGAATCAGTCACATGGTACGGACTGCCCGCGAGGCCTCGAACGTCACTGCATACGTAATCAAGGCAAGCCTCGATACGCGCTTCACAAAAACGCCCCTGAGATTACCCGACACACGATTCGACGCTTCGACACACAGGACACATCACTACACACAGCTTATCGTATAGTTCTAAAATCACTCTGTTGTTAATTCGTTAGTTAGATTAGCCTCTAGCATACGCACTGTGTTGGAGGCTTGTTGCTAGCTAGTTAGCGATGCTACACACCTGCTACTCTTAATAGTCTTCAACACTTATGTTTTTTTTATCCATTTTTAGACAGCGATGAGATCAGCTGCACACTCCACAGAGGCCCAGAGTTACTGTTAATATCAAAAATATAATGCTGTCCTTTGAGATTTTAACATAAGAGTTTAATGGATCTAAAACTGTTTAAATCTCTAGTCTACAGCCTGGTAACATGGAGACTTTAAAAACATCAGCAGAACGTTTCAGTAGTGTAGTCTAATTTGTTCTTTTCATTTAATAATAGAGTCCATATTATATCAACAGCTACATTCACCCTGGAGAGAAACTAGTGAGGGAGACCATCAGGACCAAGCTGGGTTTCCTGCGTCCAGAGGTTTGGAGAAACTTCTTCCCTTTCTTTCATCACAGCTGTCCTGTACCAGAAGTTCTGTTGACCCACTGAGAGAGTCTTCATTTAAGAAACACCAGGAAGACTGAAGCTCATGTTATTGATTGTTACATCCTGGTACATCAAACTATGTACCAGGTTTTAAATTGTGTTGATAGGCCACGTAAAACTGATGTTTTTTCTGAATAAAACAGTGGCGTTTCCTCCGGGAAGAAACGGTTAAAACGGCGTTTTCTAAGGAGAGTGCTAGCAAACACGCTTTGCTTGTGAGTGAAAAAAGAAAAAACACTCCTTCCCTATTGGTGGAAAAATGTACCACGTCGACCAATCAAAAAATGATATGTCAAAATGTGGCATTTGGTTGTTTGGGAAGAGGCGGAGGTTTTAGGAGTGAGAGAGCGAGAAAGAGACAGTTTTGAGACATGAGAAATTTCTGACATTTCCCGTGTTTGGAGTCTCAAGTTAGAGTGTTGACTAGTGTAGTGTAGTCGTTGTTTTGTTTTGTGTGTCAGTTCTACTAGTGAATGTCACATTTGCTGCCTTAAAGCCACCAAAGGCAGGTTGCAGTGTAAACGCTGACACAGCTGCTGTCAGACCTGCAGGTTTATCCCTGTGCTGTTCTCCTCTGTGTCACAGTGACACAAACTATTTTTTGGAGTTGCATGAATCATTTGTGTGTCTTCTTCTTTGATGCAGAACAGCTGATTGTTCTGTACATAGTTTTAAATGGTTATATTAAAAACGTCTGAGCCTCGGCTGCATTTTTAGGTAAATAGTATCATATAACTTTGTTGTTTGCAAAACTTGTGCATATTTTTAAAAAATGTACAATTTCTATTTGCATTTCAAGTTATGAAAATGATTCGTTAAACATGTTTGTGGTTTTTTCAGTAAAAAATATCACTTTCTACTCGTATTTTAAATTTCGTCTGAATTTAGATAAATTGTGCTGACACATTATGTCAAAATGAGTAAATAACAGATTGGCAAGAGAAACAGTTTTTAAAGGTGAAATATAGAGAACAAATCAAAAGTAGTCAAAAACGGCCAATTATACCTTGGACCCCAGAGGGTTAAAGGCTAAAAGCAAAGTTTTCGCCATTTACTGTTTATATTTGTGTGTATTGCTGCAGCTTTTTTGAGTATTAACTTGGTGCCTTTGGGTGAAATAACGGTAATATGAGTGATCCATATGGTCACAAAGAATAGCCTCTTGTTTCTGTGCTACCAAAGTTCCCCGGCTTTCATTCATAATGTGTTTGTGGTCAGCACCTGCACATTAAACTACTCATACATTATAAATGTCTTCAGGCTCACACTGAGGCCTGTGGGGCACAATCAGCCACTGAGACAGTTCACACATTTATATGAATATTTCATACTTTAAGGCTGCCTGTTTATTTAAGTGAGATGAACAAAATACATTGGAATTGTATTTAATAATATCACAGATGATAAATTAAATAGATTTTAAGTAGATGCTTGTGAATTCTTAAAGTCGTATATGTTGAATTGAACTATGTGATGTGTTCAAAGCCTCCCAGTCAGTGCTGTTCTCCATGCATGTCATTTCATTCATTTCATTCATTTCATTCATTTCATTTATTTATTCATTTTCAGGCACAACAAATACCTATATTGAACATAAAATACACAAAACAAAAAACAAAAATTGCCTGAAAAAGGAGTGGGACGAAGAAAACTTATTAAATCCCACCCCTATATGTCAGACATGATGTTATTAGCACAAACATTTTAAAGGTGATTGTTTAGGACTTCAGCAATAATACAGACAGCAATGTAGTTAGCAGTAAAACAGCTTTATTGGGAATTAACTTAAAAAACAAACAAACATCTGTCTCCTATTTTCTGTCACACAGGAAAGAAGCATCAATATCTGATGAGAAGACTTATTTATTTCTTTTTTCGGTTTTTTTCAACAGGAGAAGAATATCTAACAAGTTGATTTGTTCACATCTTAATTTTTAATTGAAATGTGCATTTTGAGTTTATACACTCTTTATATAAGGCGACAGTTTCCTTTTGCAGTATTTTTGTGTGGAGTGTTTTTCTATTTCTTAACAAAAAGGGAACAAAGGTGTTTAAGTTCACCTAGGATGATTTGTCTTAACTTTCACATGGTCTTACTGAGGTGATGTGAATTGAAACATGCATTTTTTTTTTTTGGCGGTGAGGGAGGGATGTGCTGGAAAAGTTTGAAAAGGGACCTTGAAAGTGTTTAAGAAGTGCTTGAATTTGACCCTGAAAAAGGCGTATGAACCCTGATCATTATCATTAGCCTGTGTAAGTCCTGAGTGTCCTCCAGTTCAGTGTCTTTGTCAGTCCCACATGTGTCGTTTCTGTTCAGCTGGTCTTCCAGTCAGTCATCCATCTCAGACTCTGTCATTCTGTCATAAACACCAGCCTTCACCACCTGTGAGTCCTGCGTTTGGGTCCTCTCTTCTCCACATCCACACTGCGATGCTGTGACATATACAGTACATAAAATCAAAATTCACGTTTTATGCAACTAAAGTGTTTCATTATGTAGGCTACAGAACATAATTCAGTTATAGACGATATATGAAACATGTATACTTACTGCATTTGAATCATTTAAACCATATGTGATATAAACACCTGCACGTGTGTTTGACAAAACAAACGCTTTGATTTTGACACCCCAAGAAATCTAGATCTGCACGTGTTCAGAGTAAGAGCCGAATAAACAGCAGCAGAAGCTGATTGATGAACAGCTGAATGACATATCAGCTGTAGCTGCAGCATCTGCACAGAGTTTGATTGGCTAACGCTGATTTGTTTGTTTTTTCAAACAGGACAGCAGAGAGAGAGAGGAGGAGATGAAGAGTGCAGCAGATTGATGAGACAGTGAAGAAGAGGTGAGCATCTGACAGAGCAGAGCCAGTTTAAAGGAGCCTCACAAGCTCACACATGACAGCTTCATCAACATGGAGCTCTGAGTGTTTATTAAAGGATCATTGGACGCTCTGACACATCTGACTGCAGCCTTTAGCTGTGAGCACACAGTGTCTCACATTTACATTCACTTCCCTGTCAAACTCAGTAACTTTAAACAGCTGCTGTTATCAGGTGAAGATAGCAAAGCTTTCAGGGCTGAGCCCCAGTGTTTCAGGATAATGGCCCCAGAGACCACAGTCACATATGTGGGGAAGGATTTTAAGTTTAAAACTTCCTGTAAGCACTAACAGCAGAGACGCACAAAGTCGCAGACAGGGAACAAAGTATTTTAGGTTTGTATTGTCAGATTATTTAATCATTATACTGAACAAATATGTGAAAAAGTAAAAACCTCTATTATGATGAGGTTATCACTACATTCACATGTCATCGATGTGTTCTTTCACACAGATCAGTTTCAGTGTGTGTGGCCCGTACACTAAACCATGACACAAATTCATATGATGTGACACCCAGACTGTGTTCACTGTTTCTTTTGGTAAAATCATCTTCTCGTGTTTTTATAGAAAGATGATGGAAGAACCTAAAGAACAGCCAGCCAAAGCAGCTCCATCAGCAGGTAGGAGATCAGTGCTTTGTATGATGAGACGTATGGATGTATAGACTTCAGGCAGATTCTTTTTTGTAACTGTGATAAGTACATGAAATTCACGAGTTGTAACCTGTCCTAATCTTTGCCTTAATCTTTCTGTGGGACATTAATATAACATGAGAACTTCCAGTCTAAGGAGTTTGGCAGAGAAACAACTGGACTTTTTTGTACTTTGAACCCACATATGAGGTTAAAACGATGCCACCTTAAAATGAAACTGAAGAAATATTGAAACTGAAACAAATGTATTGAAAGTGAAAAAAAATGATAGTGAAAAAACATAAATATAGAAATTTAAAGAAAAAACTCACTGTTCATGTGGTTTTCACACTTACATCGTTTTTTTTCCACGTACAGTTATTTTTTCAGCTTCAATTAGTTGGCACTGCTTCGGGATCTGAGGGTGAGCTTGAGGGGCGGGGCTTCAGAGCCACATATATGAGCCACATATGTTTGCGCACATTATATTGCTGACCAGTGACTGTAGAAATCATGGACGACCTAATATCTGCAGCAGCCGCAGTCATGAAGAAACTTGCGTATCTCTGAACGGCACATAGAGCGGGGACGCTGAGAGGAGGTCCAGCGTTTACCGACTGTTTCAAACTGACAGACTCAGGTGTTCTTCAGTGTCCGCCTGACAGAAGGACCTGAGAGCCGCCACAATATTTTTGGTAAGTGAAAGGTGTTTGTAAGCTAATCTGTAGCTAACATCCTTAGCTAGCTAGCTAAGATGGGCACTCGGCTATCGGCAAAACTTGTTTTGTAAAGTTTGTTTAGCTAACCCGTGCAGGTGAACGAAATGAGCAGAAACGCACCGGGCTGCTCAGTCAGTAACTAACCACAGTTACTGTACTTTTATTATGAGTATTACACTGTAAGAGCAACAGGCTGCACTCTGCTGCAGCTCCTGTGCAGAGCTGATTATTAAATATGTGCAAACAGCAGCATGTTTTCACTCTTTTGCCACATCTGTAAGGATATTAACACATATTTTAAAAAAGGCTTGCACTTTAGTAACCCCTCATTAATCATTAATTACAGATTAAATAGCAAAGCCTAATATTTATGTACTCAAACCAAATACTTCTGCTTGGCAGCTTAAGTTAAAATGTGTGTTTCATTTTTCCTCGGATTACATTTTTAGCACTGACTCTGTGTATTGTTTTTACTAAGTTTGTTTCAAATATTCAGGTTAAATAAAACAGTCTGAATCATTCTTATTGAGGTAAGTTCACAAAGTTACATGTGCAGTACAGCTTACATGCTTTGAGAGGGAAAAAAGCATTAATATTTGTTATGATACCTCTGTATGTTGGTGACCACGGTGCAGCAGCAGACTGAACCAGGACTGAAACCTTCTCCGTCTGGTCATGTATGCAGATTCACATTCACAAAGCACCAACAACTCAAAGGTTAACATTATATTGGAAAATCTGTTGGTAAGATAAGATAAGATAAGATAAGAGAACTCTTTATTGTCATTGCACAGTCATACATAGTACAGTAGTACAATGAAATTGGAAAAACTGTCCTACGTCGGCACTACATATAACACAACACGACACGATATGACACATCACAACGTAACAAACAACACAACACAGTATATTAACTTAGTATAAAAAAGAAGAATAAGTGTATGTGTATTGCACACTGTTATTATTGCACATTAATTATTATTGCACCTTGTTATAAATATAAATATTATTGTTATCGTTTTAAACATTGTTACCTCCCCCTAAAAAGTCCAGGGAGGTATCCAGTCAGGTCAGCTATTTACATTGATCAGGGCTATTGCCCTGTTGTAAAAGCTGTCCTTGAGTCTATTTGTTCGGGACCTCAGCAGCCTGAACCTCCTGCCAGACGGCAGCAGCTTAAACACCCGGTGTCCTGGGTGTGTGCAGTCCCGTAGGATGCTGCGTGCCCTCTTGAGACAGCGAGTGCTGTACAGGTCCTTCAGGGAGGGAAGAGGATGTCCAATGATTTTTTGGGCCATGTTGATGACCCTCTGGAGTGCCTTTCTGTGTGCTGTGGTGCAGCTGGAGAACCACACACCGATGCAATATGTCAGCACACTTTCAATGGAGCAGCGGTAGAAGACGGTCAGCAGCTCCTTCTTCAGGTCCATTTTTCTGAGGATTCTCAGAAAGTGGAGACGCTGTTGGGCCTTCTTTAAGACCGCAGAGGTGTTAGAGCTCCATTGGAGGTCTGTGTCTATGTGCACACCCAGAAACTTGAAACTGGAGACCCTTTCCACGCACTCCCCGTTGATGCTGACAGGCTGCAGCTCGGACTTCCTCCTTCTGAAGTCAACTACCAGTTCTTTTGTTTTGGTGGTATTGAGGTCCAGGTTGTTGTCTGCACACCAATCTGACAGCCTCTGAACTTCAGCTCTGTATGCAGTCTCATCTCCCCCTGAGATGAGCCCCACCACAGTGGTATCATCTGCAAACTTGATGACTGTGTTGTCTGGGTGGGAACTAACACAGTCATGTGTGTACAGAGTGTACAGTAGGGGACTCAGTACACAGCCTTGTGGAGAGCCGGTGTTGAGGCTGAGGGCTGAGGAAAGATGAGGCCCCACTCTAACTCTCTGTACACGGTCTGAGAGGAAGTCTCTGATCCAGCGGCAGGTGGTGGAAGGAAGTCCAATTTCCAGCAGTTTATCTATTAGTCTGTCCGGGAGTATCGTATTGAAAGCAGAGCTAAAGTCAACAAAGAGCAGCCTGGCGTAACGGCCCTGCACTTCCAGGTGAGAGATGGTGGTGTGGAGCGTTGTAGCAATGGCATCTTCAGTTGATCTGTTAGCTCTGTATGCAAACTGGAGCGGGTCGAGTGTGGGTGGCAGGCAGGACATGATGTGACGTCGGACCAGTTTCTCAAAGCACTTCATTATAACAGGTGTTAGAGCAACTGGTCGGTAGTCGTTGAGGCTGCTAATGTTAGTACGCTTTGGCAGTGGGACAATTGTGGCTGACTTTAGGCACGGCGGGATGCAGGACTGGGACAGTGAAGTGTTGAAGATCTTAGTGAAGACCCCAGCATATACGGCTTTAAGAAATAAACAGCTCGTATGTGAGCAGAGCTGAAGAACTAAAGAAATGTAAGAGAAGAACTTCAGATCCTGGGTGTGTGAGGACAGAGATGGATCAGCTCTATTTCAGATTTGAGATAAACTTTATATTTCAGTTTGTGATGGTTCTGTTCTCTTTGTGATTACAGGAGCTGCCCTCAGATTCAGACCTCAGCACCACCCAGTGACAGCAGACAGATCATCCAGCATGTTCACATGTTAACTGCAGAATGAACTGATGCAAACAGTGCAAAGGTTAAAGCACCACATGTGCTGTAGTGAAAGCTGCAGCTGTTTTATTTATAAAAACAAAGTCAAAAGGATTAATCACCCATGTACCATATGAATGTTGGGTTTTTCTCTGTATCTATTATTGTACGATCTACTGTACAATATAAAGCACCTTGAGGCGACTATTGTTGTGATTTGGCGCTATATGAATAAAATTGAATTAAATTGAAATGTAACTGTGTCACTATATATCAGCATTAACAGGACCTCAGCTTGGTGTTTCACAAAGCTGCTGATCTCAGACCTGCACAGCTTCCGTTTTAAACACTGAATGTACTCAGCTGCATGAAGAGCACGTTTGAGTTTCTCTGACACAATTAAATAAAAACTGATGAAGGTCAAAGGTCGTCACTTGTATGTCGAACTACAGACTTGTCATCTGGAATTCTTTCACAGTTTGCAAATTTGCAAATAGTGTGTTATTTACCATAAAGTGATTCAGAGTCATTCATACCAGAGTAACCAGAGAGGATCATATATTTTTAAATATATAACTATCCACAGGACTGAATATAATATCTCTAAGTAAAAGTCCAGAGACTCTGAGGATTATCCAAGTATTTATAACATTACACAAAGCAAAGTTCTCCATCACACAACGCTCAAAAAGAGATGTCTACGCCGAGTATGCATCATTCTCAGACTCCTCTCATACTGCCAATAAACTCTTCCAGCTCCTCCTCCCCTCCAGGAGGCGCTACAGGAGCCTTCAGACTAAAACCAGCAGGTTTAGGAACAGCTTCTTCCCCACAGCTGTCACCCTACTGAACTCAGTCCCCGCTGAGCCTTTCCATCCACACTCACCTAACCCTTCTACACTCCTCCCAGTGACCATGATCCTTTCATTATCAACATTCACCACGTTGGTTACTGCTGTAGTTTTAGGACACTGACATGGTGTAGTCTCTGTTATAGTGTGTACACTGTTATAGTCTGTTCAGAGAGCTACGCTTCCACTACTGTAGATATTTTCATAGCACTCTGTAGATCTGTTTACCTCACAGTGCTTCATCTTTATACAGTGGGGCAAAAAAGTATTTAGTCAGCCACCGATTGTGCAAGTTCCCCCACTTAAAATGATGACAGAGGTCAGTAATTTGCACCAGAGGTACACTTCAACTGTGAGAGACAGAATGTGAAAAAAAAAGAAATCCTTGAATCCACATGGTAGGATTTGTAAAGAATTTATTCGTAAATCAGGGTGGAAAATAAGTATTTGGTCACCTCAAACAAGGAAAATCTCTGGCTCTCACAGACCTGTAACGTCTTCTGTAAGAAGCTTTTCTGTCCCCCACTCGTTACCTGTATGAATGGTACCTGTTTGAACTCATCATCTGTATAAAAGACACCTGTCCACAGCCTCAAACAGTCAGACTCCAAACGCCGCCATGGCCAAGACCAAAGAGCTTTCGAAGGACACCAGGAAAAGTATTGTAGACCTGCACCAGACTGGGAAGAGTGAATCTACAATAGGCAAGCAGCTTGGTGTGAAAAAATCAACTGTGGGAGCAATCATCAGAAAATGGAAGACATACAAGACCACTGATAATCTCCCTCGATCTGGGGCTCCACGCAAGATCTCATCCCGTGGGGTCAAAATGATCATGAGAACGGTGAGCAAAGATCCCAGAACCACACGGGGGGACCTGGTGAATGACCTGCAGAGAGCTGGGACCAAAGTAACAAAGGTCACCATCAGTAACACACTACAACGGCAGGGAATCAAATCCCGCAGTGCCAGACGTGTTCCGCTGCTGAAGCCAGTGCATGTCCAGGCCCGTCTGAAGTTTGCCAGAGAGCACATGGATGATACAGCAGAGGATTGGGAGAATGTCATGTGGTCAGATGAAACCAAAGTAGAACTTTTTGGTATAAACTCAACTCGTCGTGTTTGGAGGAAGAAGAATACTGAGTTGCATCCCAAGAACACCATACCTACTGTGAAGCATGGGGGTGGAAACATCATGCTATGGGGCTGTTTTTCTGCCAAGGGGACAGGATGACTGATCCGTGTTAAGGACAGAATGAATGGGGCCATGTATCGTGAGATTTTGAGCCAAAACCTCCTTCCATCAGTGAGAACTTTGAAGATGAAACGAGGCTGGGTCTTCCAACATGACAATGATCCAAAACACACCGCCCGGGCAACAAAGGAGTGGCTCCGTAAGAAGCATTTGAAAGTCCTGGAGTGGCCTAGCCAGTCTCCAGACCTCAACCCCATAGAAAATCTGTGGCGGGAGTTGAAAGTCCGTGTTGCTCGGTGACAGCCCCAAAACATCACTGCTCTCGAGAAGATCTGCATGGAGGAATGGGCCAAAATACCAGCTACTGTGTGCAAACCTGGTAAAGACCTATAGTAAACGTTTGACCTCTGTTATTGCCAACAAAGGTTATGTTACAAAGTACTGAGTTGTATTTTTGTTATTGACCAAATACTTATTTTCCACCCTGATTTACGAATAAATTCTTTACAAATCCTACCATGTGAATTCATGGATTTTTTTTTCACATTCTGTCTCTCACAGCTGAAGTGTACCTCTGGTGCAAATTACTGACCTCTGTCATCATTTTAGGTGGGGGAACTTACACAATCGGTGGCTGACTAAATACTTTTTTGCCCCACTGTATATGTATATTTGTTCATAGTATACTTGTATACCTGCCCGTCTGTATAGCAATATAGAAAAGCTGTATAGCAATACAGATCATCTGTGTATCGGTTACAATATTATTTTTCAGTTTCAATTTTTTCTTCAGTTTCATTTTAAGCTGGCATCATTTTAACCGCACACACCCTAAAATGCAGTATTTGTTGATGAGATGATGAAGTGTTAATTCAACAAAGTTAGAATACAGTGGAACCCCAACTTACGAAATTAATCCGTTCCCGAGGGTCTTTCGTAAGTCGAAAATTTCTTAAGTCGAAGCACCCTTTGCGCCTTTTAAGTGAGGCGATGCTGAACGATAGGCTTTAGACTAATTGCTAACTAGAACAACAATACGTCATTCAAGTGGAACAGCGAAGCACGAGACCGGAAGCCGAGGGGTTGTCACATGATTCGGAAGGCATTGTGGGCATTGTAGGCTCAGCCAATCAGAGCCAGGGGATTTCGTTACACGGGCATTTTACCATAACACGGGCAGAAATATTGCCGTTCATTGCCTTCGTAACTTGGATTTGTTGTTAAATGGGGTATTCGTAAGTCAGGGTTCCACTTTATTTTTCACATGATTTCGACTGAGAAGCATGTTTATGTCTCTTTCTTCTTCCTGTAGAGGAGGAGCTTGCCAGGGTGCGGTCAGCCTTTGTCTGGAGGGTAACAACAGAAATCCTCACACAGCTGCTTGAGGCCCTCGTATGTGACACTGTCTTAAATGAGTTGGAGAAAGAATCGATACTGGAGGGGAACCCACTCAGAGCAGATAAGGCACGCAGCTTCATCGACACAGTGAGGAAAAAAGGAGACAAAGCATGCAAGATAACAATCAAGCATCTTCACATCAAAGATCCTTCTCTTTTCTCTCAGCTGCGTTTATATTCTGATCCATCTGCTCAACAAGGTGAGGTCATGCATCATATACCATGAATAAAAATGGTCACCATGCAGTTTGTTGATATGTGAAAGTGAAACCTCAGAATTCATTGTAAGAAAAAGGAGAGGGCAAGAACGTCATTCTACGACGAATGTTTGGATTTGTTACATGCCTGCAAATGTATTTTCTAAACTACATGGAGGAATTTTGATGATCGTCATAAACGTGTGAAACTACTTAGATCTAATGTGAGCTGTATTTAATTAAACACAAGTGTTCTTTACTTTTAAAAACCATGCAAACTGATTGCCTTAAAAAAGACAAGCATCAGTCATTTGACTTAAATGTTTAATGAAAAAAAATGCCACATTTATATATAATAAAGCACATGTTTTGTGTGGCCAGAAACGGTTTACATTGTCTTTCGCCATTGTAAAATATGACAAGAATTAATGAATCTCTCTCAGATGCTTCTTTAAAAAACATAGCAGTGGGGAACATTATGACACTTCAATGTTGTTATTTTTGGTTTTAAAGTTTGGAGAAGAGGCACAGAAAGCAGAAACCTGTTTAGCCTGCACATGTTGGAATCAGGTACATATGAAAAGCTGCAAAGCAATGCAGATGTGGAGGTTCAAAACATTTAATGTGGCTGTTTTCAGGAAATACATTTAGGAATTCCTGTAGCCCCTTTTTGATGAATTTCTGGTAGAATGAGTATATTAAAAACTAAAATGTATGATAGGCTCAACAAAGGGCAAAGTATGTCAGATAGCTCCTTGAGACCAGATTTGTACTTTTCCTTCTTTTTTCCTTTTTTGATTCAGATGCTCTTCAGAAGTGTCAGCCTAAACTTAAGTCTGTCTTGAAGAAGAAGTTCCAGTGTGTGTTTGAGGGCATCGCTAAAGCAGGAAACCCAACCCTTCTGAATCAGATCTACACAGAGCTCTACATCACAGAGGGAGGGACTGCAGAGGTCAATGATGAACATGAGGTCAGACAGATTGAAACAGCATCCAGGAAACCAGACAGACCAGAAACAACCATCAGACAAGAAGACATCTTTAAAGACTCACCCAAAAGACAATACCTGATCAGAATAGTGCTGACAAAGGGAGTGGCTGGCATTGGGAAAACAGTCTTAACACAGAAATACAGCCTGGACTGGGCTGAAGACAAAGCCAACCAGGACATCCAGTTCATATTTCCATTCACTTTCAGAGAGCTGAATGTGCTGAAAGAGGAAAAGTTCAGCTTGGTGGGACTTGTTCATCACTTCTTTACTGAAACCAAAGAAGCAGGAATCTGCAGCTTTGAAGACTTCCAGGTTGTGTTCATCTTTGATGGTCTGGATGAGTGTCGACTTCCTCTGGACTTCCACAAAACTACAATCCTAACTGACCCTAGAAAGTCCACCTCAGTGGATGTGCTGCTGATAAACCTCATCAGGGGGAAACTGCTTCCCTCTGCTCGCCTCTGGATAACCACACGACCTGCAGCAGCCAATCAGATCCCTCCTGACTGTGTCGGCATGGTGACAGAGGTCAGAGGGTTCACTGACCCACAGAAGGAGGAGTACTTCAGGAAGAGATTCAGAGATGAGGAGCAGGCCAGCAGGATCATCTCCCACATCAAGACATCACGAAGCCTCCACATCATGTGTCACATCCCAGTCTTCTGCTGGATCACTGCTACTGTTCTGGAGGATGTGCTGGAAACCAGAGAGGGAGGACAGCTGCCCAACACCCTGACTGAGATGTACATCCACTTCCTGGTGGTTCAGGCCAAAGTGAAGAAGGTCAAGTATGATGGAGGAGCTGAGACAGATCCACACTGGAGTCCAGAGAGCAGGACGATGATGGAGTCTCTGGGAAAACTGGCTTTTGATCAGCTGCAGAAAGGAAAGCTGATCTTCTATGAATCAGACCTGACAGAGTGTGGCATCGATATCAGAGCAGCCTCAGTGTACTCAGGAGTGTTCACACAGATCTTTAAAGAGGAGAGAGGACTGTACCAGTACAAGGTGTTCTGCTTCATCCATCTGAGTGTTCAGGAGTTTCTGGCTGCTCTTCATGTCCATCTGACCTTCATCAACTCTGGAATCGATGTAATAGAAGAGGAACAAACAACAACCACCATATTTTCTAGAATATATAACAAAACAAAACTAGATTTCCTTCACCAGAGTGCTGTGAACAAGGCCTTACAGAGTCCAAATGGACACCTGGACTTGTTCCTCCGTTTCCTCCTGGGTCTTTCACTGCAGACCAATCAGACTCTCCTACGAGGTCTGCTGACACAGACAGGAAGTAGCTCACAGACCAATCAGGAAACAGTCCAGTACATCAAGGAGAAGCTCAGTGAGAATCTGTCTGCAGAGAAAAGCATCAATCTGTTCCACTGTCTGAATGAACTGAATGATCGTTCTCTAGTGGAGAAGATCCAACAGTCCCTGAGATCAGGACGTCTCTCCACAGATGAACTGTCTCCTGCTCAGTGGTCAGCTCTGGTCTTCATCTTACTGTCATCAGAAGAAGATCTGGATGTATTTGACCTGAAGAAATACTCTGCTTCAGAGGAGGCTCTTCTGAGGCTGCTGCCAGTGGTCAAAGCCTCCAACAAAGCTCTGTGAGTACATTTGTACTCATGTCTTTACTTTTAACATCCAACTGTGTCAGTAATTTATTTCACCAGGTTTTCTGTCTCTGTATGAATTTGTAAAGTTTTGGGATTTCTCCAATACAACTGTAACCTCTTTGATGCCTCCACAACTCGGTGAACTCGAGACGCTGGATTCACCATAAACTCTGATCATCACTGCTGCTGTTATGTTATCAGTCTTTGTTTAAACACTTAGGCTGCATGTGCCTGATGTTGTGATACTTTATATTCACATGCACGCTCCTAGATTCATTTCTACTGCAGGTCTAATTTTAGTCACAAATGTTGGTGAAACACTTGCTTTTACATGCATGGTGGGTCCTGCATTAAAGAAAGCATTTGAATTACTCAGTGAATCCTGGCAGCCAGAGAAACATCCTTAGTTCCACTTTAAACTAAACTCTGCTTCGGTCTTCCACAGTGTGTTTGTTGTTTCTTTGTTGTTGTTGGCCTGCTCTCTCCTCTCACTCCAATCTGGTTGCAGCAGATGTTTGTCCCTCCCTGAACCTGCAGACTTGGGTGCAGCACCTCAGTTCATCTTCAGTCTGAAACCAGCTGTTGTAGCTATATCCCCTCAAGCACACCTTCCCTGGTCATCTCTGCTGTGGTTGCTATAAAATTTAATCTTGATTTAAAAAAAAGAACAAAAAACCTCAAGTCAGACTTGATGCCATTTGTTGGCAGCATGGTGCCTGTTTGTCTTTGATGATAAACTGCAGCACAGTCTAAAGCAAACCTTCTGACTTTATTGACTTTATGCATGTATATATTCTTCCTGTTCACCTTGGACACACAACAGCACTCTGTTTGTTGTGATTGGATCTAGAACAGCCAACATATCCTAATCTAGATGATTTCTAAGGTGGTATCTGGGATGAAAAGTTAAAATCAGCTTGGATGGCCTGTACTGTATGATGGCCTTGGTTGCACCACATTGATAGCCATGCAGGGTGGTTCACTCCTTGGGCAAGAAGACTGTGTCTTATTCTCCTCACTTCTCCCTCCCTTCCTGTCTTCTTTCTCCTGTACAGTGAAAACAAAAGGCCTCAAGTTGTGAAAACTCTTCCCCTTCATCATCTTCCAAATCATCTCTCTCATCTAAAATCCCCAGTATTCTCTGAATAGAGAATCTTTTCACAATCTTGAATGATAAGGATCCAAGTGGGTAAAGTTATTTATTTGTTGTGTTCCTATTTGCAGCTGGGATAGATTAAGAAAAACTATCGGCTGCCCAAATTACATCCAGTTTAGAAGACAAACATTGAGTGAAGTGTTTGTTTCATCATCCTTCACAACTCATCAACCAGGTGTCACAAACTGCAGCAGGACAGTACAAAGCATGTCATACTGGATGGCTGCAACAACCAGAGTTTTACCTACCTTTGGTATTTCGTGACAGCATGAGCGTAATATTTACTGAACAGAGTCGTCTTCTGTAATCTTTTCAGATTCAGATTCAGAACACTGTATTTATTTTCAAGGGGCAATTAGGATACTGAGCTTTCCAACCGTACATACAATACACAAACATCACATTGGGGAGACAGGTCAGGCTACGTAGCTGGCCGGTCAGCCGCTAGAGCAGCGACCTGGAACCAAACAGCAGAAAATGCACAACATCAGGAAAGATGAGGAGAAAAAATAACTCCTCCCAGACTGAGCTCCAACAGGGAGATCAGTTTGAGAACAGACAAAAAAATGAAAACTCTTAATGCGCCATAGAATCACATGACAAGCAACAGGGATGGGTAAAAGGTGAGAGACAGCCGGTGTAGACAGCGCACCCGGGCCTGCAGCATTTGCGCTGGTCCCCTCGACCCACCGTCTGCACCGGGAGGGGATAAGCATGCTTAGGATGGGAAGGAACAGTCTAAACACCGTCTGTTATCAGGGTGAGATTTGTTCAGCTCCAGCCTTGAGACCACAGCTGGCGCCGGTATGTTAGCCGCATGAGATGATGGTGGCTTTCTTTGGTGCGAACAACTGCATGTCAATTTCACAGCTGATCTAACAGTCCGTCACTCGTCTCTCAATCTCCCATTGGAGAGCCACGAGCTTCTCCGAGAGGTTATCGGTTTTGTGCTCAAAGAGCAAAGTCTGAGAAATCACGACCACCATGAGCTTCTTCAAGATCTTATCCATGCTGCATTCAATGAGCCCATTTTGAGAAGTCACGACCCGTCCCATTGTTTCAGTCACAGCGGGCAGCCTTGTGGGGTTTGAACAGCTGATTCCGCTTTCTTTAATCTTCAGTAAGCCAGGGCCAAGCCAGCTCAGATCAGCAAGAACCCTTTGCTGCTGTGAATGTCCGTGCTGCTATATTTCAGGATCAGGCTCTAAATGTACAAATGGATCTGAGAAGATTTCCAATCATGTTTCTACTAGATTTACAGTTTGTTTTCATGTCTTCTGACTCAGATGGTGGAGCAGGTGGAGGTTACAAGGAGTAAGTGCTGCTATAGAAGAAGAGTTGTGTTTTAATGAAGCTATTTAGTTAACCAATAATTGTATTGCATGCTGGCATTAAAAATGTTTCATTTGACTGATTTAATTGTTTGTTTGTTTTCTTCCAGACTGAGTGGCTGTAACCTCTCAGAGAGAAGCTATGATGCTCTGTCCTCAGTTCTCAACTCCCAGTCCTCTAGTCTGAAAGAGCTGGACCTGAGTAACAATGACCTGCGGGATTCAGGGGTGAAGCTTCTGTCTGCTGCACTGCAGAGTCCACATTGTACACTGGAAACTCTCAGGTCAGGATCCAAACATATCATTAAATGATATTATTGTACAAACAACCAAGCTTTATAGAATTGGCAGGTGAACTTTTCTTTGTCTTTGGATTGCTTAGGAGATTCTTAATTACTGTCTGAAGATTTTTTTACAGTCACATATTTTGTTTTAATGGTCAAACAGAATTATTGTTCAGTTCAATGAGCAGGTAGCTGTGAGATTCATAATAATGAGGTATATTTGTATTAAAGATGACTAAACTTGAACAGTAGCTGTGAGTTACTTTGTTTACTCATGTTTGCTGATGTTGTGAGTAATTTAAAGCTGAAGTAAACTTGTAATGAGTTTAATAGAGTTTCTGAAGTAAGTGTACTTGGAGATATTTATGTGTTTACTAAAGTCCAGGAGCAGGAGGCTGTGTGTAGCATAGAGGAACCCAGACCTCAGCTTTGTCTCCTGGTTTCTGTTGCTGCTGTTACAGTTTCCCCTCATCGTTCCTTCAACAGTCTCCTCACTGTAACAAATCAAAGTGTTACTGTATAGATTCACGTCTGAATGTTGCCATGTGCTATTAAAACTGAAAGCGATGTTTCATACACCCACGTGGTTCAGTCACACAGTAACTGATGGTAAATAATGTTTGTGTTGAGCACATCGTACAGGTCAGCTGCTCCACACAGATCTCAGGTTTACATGCTGGAACAGTTTGTGATCATGAAGGATAGACCTCACTTCCTCTTTGTTTCATACAGATGTGACATGAACAATAACACATTCATGAAATCCTTTTAGGAAAACAAACACTATTGTAGCTGGAGAATATATTTGAATGTAGGATAATGTAGGGGATCAGAAACAACAGTAATAACTAACCACCACCTCACCATTTGGGTTGGTAGCTGCATGTTGATTGATGAAGTCATTTTCTTCTTCCTCCATTTCTACCTTATTAACATCAGATTAAAAGCTGCACAGAGACAGGCCCTGGACATGTTTAGCCTAGCTTAGTACAAGGACTGGACATGGGGGAAACGGCTCTCATCACTGGATCAAAACATGAAAACAAATCTGAAGTAAAGTTTTGTTGAAGTGAACTGTGGTGGTGCCCAATGTTCCCTCTAAGCTGCGCTCGTGCAACTGCGCCCTGCTGGCACGTCTCTGCACAGAAAATCTGTGTTGCACACAAAAAAAAATCAAATCTCAATTGAAATTAAAATTAAATCTTTAACAATTCTGTTCTGCAGTGTTAGTCAGTGACTGGCTGCTCCCATATGGGATTAGAACGATGCCACCTTATCCCATAGTCCAGCCAATCACGCGATTCACATTCGTATATACGCAGCTAATCAACGTCGCTGACAGGCTATGACAGCGTCCTTATGTGCCAACACCGGTGTTATAGCGAGCAAAGTGGCTGATGATGAGGTGAAGCCACATAAATGACAACATGTACAACCACTGGAGATGTGAGCAGGACAGACGGAGCAACTGAGGGAAAAAGTGTGGACTTTATACCAGTTTTTAAATTGTGTTGATCGGCCACGTAAAACCAGAGTTATGATAAAATATCTGCAATGTTTGGTTTTCTTCCTGAATAGTATTGTTGTTTATAACAATGATAGTATTCGGTATTTATTGCAACAAACTTTGTTGTTTGCAAAACTCAGTTACTTTTTTGAAGAAGTAACTATATAATTAATTGCCCAACATTGGTCATTATATCCTGTATTTTGCAGACAGAGTTACAGACTCTCTCCCAGACCACAGACTCATAATACAAGTCAGAGCTTTATAAAAATAGAAAAAATAAAGTTGTGTTCTCAAAATTAGAGTTCAAGTTATTTTTACTTCCAATAGTGTTAACATGCTACAGGTCATGAACAAGGTTGTTTTTAATTTTCATTGTAAGTGGGCTAAAGCAGTTAATTAAAAGTAGTCTAACATAAATGTAAATGCTGTAATTTGATTACTTTAATAAACCATGTAACTTGGATGGATAAGATGCTGGCGTGACCACAGTGCACACGTCTGCTGTTGCTCACAGTGGTCCAAGGGACGCTCAGGGAGTTTGTGTGTTCGCTCAGACACATGAAACATTAGAGGGAACATTGGCGGTGACTGGCAGGGAAAAGGGGAATGATAAGACTTACTGTAAATATAATTATGTATGTATTGAAAAAGGAACAACTAAAATATTCCAGCTGAAAAAATGAAATCAGTTTCAGTTTATGAGCTCTGTTTGTTTTCTTTACAATTCCAACCTTTTATTTTGAAATGAGCTGCTCATTCCTGTTTAGAGTTGATGAGCTGATGTGAGTGAGAGGACTCAGGCAGCCTGACAGAGTTGATGTCCAGGTCTTCCCTGCTTGTCCTGATATACATAAACATGAGTATCCTTGCAGGTCAGATCTCATCAGTCACACCTGTTAGTGCAGCTCTCCTCTAGATTGTAGTGTTTGTTAAACTAGGATGATTTTAGGAGCCTGGACCGCAGATCTAAGGGAAGATATGAATTGGAAAGACTAAACAAACCTATTAGAGGTGTTCGCACTAACATAGATAAATACTAAGATTTACACCTTTAGTGTCTCACAAAGGGTTGAAAAGTGAATGTGCACAGAGAGGTTGGTGGTGAGACGGGCACTTCCAGCACTGTAGATGTGATCCAGCTCAGTGTTCATGGAAATAATCCGGAGAGCAGGATTCCTTGATGAATGTTACATCTTCTTAAAGTTATAATCCACAGGGAAAACTGTGAAACTGTCGATCTGATATCTAGTCAACCAATCAGGTGTTTACATGCCCTTCACTGATCTCCAGCCCCACCTTATTATCAGTTTCTCTCTCTTTTACATCTGAATTATCTTCACTTCACATTTCAGTCAGTTCAGATTTCATTAGCACGTTCACTTTAGCATAATCCATTTTAATCCAAAAACCTTTCTCTTTAAACTCTGTTTGTCAGTCACAGTATATCCAGTACAATCCTCTTTTTCACTGCGTCACACACATTCAGAGATCAGAGTGTCCTGTGTGTGCTCTCATTCACTCACACTCACTCTCATATGGCTGAAGTCTGTTTGTACACAGGCTGTCAGCTGGCCTGAGTTAGGCCTGTCTCTAAAATCATTATTTTATTACTTTTATTCTGATTCATCAAAGCCAAACTCAAACATATTTATATTTACTGATTATGTTCTCATCAATAATTAACAGTCAGTACATTCAGTTATGAATCATAATTCAGTGTTTAACATATTATCACAGATGGACTGCACAGGAGATCTCCTTTATGAAGAAACTGTGAAAGTTTGTCCAACAGTGGGAAACATTTCAGAGAACATCTCAGAGAATATCTGTGAAGCAGAAACTAAACATAATAATAGAAGAAAAGCCAAATAATGATCCAAATCCTGCTCTGAGACTATCAGACAGTAAAGGCTTCCAAAGACTGCTCACCTCTCAGACTTACTTAAAGATGCTGGTGCTGTCCACAGATCAGCTGACCTGCTGGGTCTCCATGATCAGCTTTGTTTCTTGGAGATAAAGGCTGAAGCCTTTAGAGCTTCAGTTCTCCAGAGCAGCAGGATGTCTGAGGTCCGCAGAAACACAAAAACACAGCAGCTAAAAATAGTTGTTCAAAGAAAACGAGGTGGGAGCTGCTGATTCCTGAGCTTTGATACTGGATTAGCTTCAGTAGTTATTCCAATCACTGCTGTAGGAGCTACATTTAGTCACAGCTGACTGTCGTCTTTGAACAATCACAATGACTACTGTTCTAAAAAACAAGCACACAAAGAACCAATGAGAGTGTAGAACATGATAAAGAGCTCCTGTGATGGTGGCAAAGAAATGAGCAGCAGACGGCCGTCTACATGTTGTAGTGGTTTACAGTCACCAGGGGGCGCCGTCACGGCCACGCAGTCAGTGGGCTGCTCTGCTTGTGCTGTTGTTGGTGAAGCTGAAGTGAAAGCGAATGTTAAAACAATGAAAAGTGTCCACTGCAGCCTCCATCTGAGCTTGTCATGTTCTTCTTCTTTGATCCTTCGTGTTTGTGCTGAACACTGCTGTCGCTCTCTTCCCTGTTCCCGCCCACTTTCTAACCAATCAGCATTGGAGCGTGCACAGCGTCGTCCACACTGAGCTTTGTTGTGAGCGCATGGACTCGTCTGCAGAACATTTGTATGGGCTCAAAATGTGGTCATAAATATTTTGTACTTGTAAATCAGGATTTGTATGTGTAAAAAGAATTTGTGTGTGCGTGAAAAAAATTTGTATGTGTAAAAAAGATTTGTGTGTGTGTAAAAAAAGATTTGTGTGTGTGTAAAAAAAGATTTGTGTGTGGACTTAGCCAAAAAAAAACCTACAAGTTACAAGTACGAATTTTGACCCTATTTTTCTTCCTTTCATCTGATTGGTCAATGTCATGTCAATCACAAATGTAACTATCCAATCAGAGAACAGATGGGTTTGGCTGTCGGAGGGGTGCTTTTTTGACCTGACGTTCCCGTCACAAGTGTTTTCTAAGTGAAGCTACCAGGTTCAGGTCCAGCTCTGTTTATCTGGAGCTGCAGTAAATGATCCGTCCTCACAAAGCAACACAGACACCAGATATGCAAACACAGCATCATACAACACAACCAAGAGATCCAAAGAATTATCTCTGCATTTCTGTGGCTGATGCTGCTGGAACGAAGCTGTTTGAAACCTTGTTGTTCTGCACTTTGGGACCTGAAGAGGAACCTGAACCTCTGTGCAGAGGGTTCAACTCTGAGGATTCCTGTTCAGTTTTTTTATTTCACACAGCAAAACTTGACAACTTTATGATAAATGTACGACTTCAATGTGAAAAATTCATTTTTTTTCTCTTGTTTGTTTGAAGCTGCTTCCTGTTGGCTTCAGCTGTTTGGAGTTTCCATTTTCTAAACTTCTACATTCTGAACCTTCTTCAGCTCTGAACAGATGATGAAACACTGAATGATTTCAAGCTCACACTTTGTCTAATAAACTTACATCTTTCATTTTTTATTCAGATTGAAGGACTGTGATTTGTCAGAGATCAGCTGTGATTATCTGGCAGCAGCGCTGAAGTCCAACCCCTCGTATCCCAGAGTGCTGGACCTGAGTGGAACCTACAACAACCTGCAGGATTCAGGAGTGAAGCAGCTGTGTGTTCTTCTGGAGAATCCACGATGTCGATTTGAAACTCTGAGGTCAGTCACATGTTTTAGTTGTGCTGAGATGAATATGATGTGAAAATTGTGCTGACACTGTGGATCAGTAGGCCCACACACCTTTATACAGGAAGTCTGGTTCTACTCTTTGTAGAACTTCTGATCCCTGATCCTCTGAGTCTGACTCAGTAGATAATGCAGAGTTCTGAGCTGATGTGGGTGAGAGGACTCAGGCAGCCTGACAGAGTTGATGTCCAGGTCTTCCCTGCTTGTCCTGATATACATAAACATGAGTTTCCTTGCAGGTCAGATCTCATCAGTCACACCTGTTAGTGCAGCTCTCCTCTAGATTGTAGTCGATGTTAAACTAGGATGATTTTAGGAGCCTGGACTGCAGATCTAAGGGAAGATATGACTTGGAAAGACTAAACCAACCTATTAGAGGTGTTCGCACTAACATAGATAAATACTAAGATTTACACCTTTAGTGTCTCACAAAGGGTTGAAAAGTGAATGTGCACAGAGAGGTTGGTGGTGAGACGGGCACTTCCAGCACTGTAGATGTGATCCAGCTCAGTGTTCATGGAAATAATCCGGAGAGCAGGATTCCTTGATGAATGTTACATCTTCTTAAAGTTATAATCCACAGGGAAAACTGTGAAACTGTCGATCTGATATCTAGTCAACCAATCAGGTGTTTACATGCCCTTCACTGATCTCCAGCCCTACCTTATTATCAGTTTCTCTCTCTTTTACATCTGAATTATCTTCACTTCACATTTCAGTCAGTTCAGATTTCATTAGCACGTTCACTTTAGCATAATCCATTTTAATCCAAAAACCTTTCTCTTTAAACTCTGTTTGTCAGTCACAGTATATCCAGTACAATCCTCTTTTTCACTGCGTCACACACATTCAGAGATCAGAGTGTCCTGTGTGTGCTCTCATTCACTCACACTCACTCTCATATGGCTGAAGTCTGTTTGTACACAGGCTAATCTGGGACTCTCCACCATTTGACCCTAGAAATAAAGAAGCTTCTTGGATGAGAGGTGAAAGGTGAAACGTCTTCAAGAAACTTAAAGAAGTCCAGATGCCTTTTTTCTAAGCTCTTTAGATGACTGCGAACCTTCACAAACTGTTATGATGATTTCTGATATGAGGTTCAGTTCTACGGTGGTGATCGCAGGGTGTGCACAGGTCAAGTGCCACTATGACCCTCCAGAAATTAACGAGGACAGGGGATGATCGTTCAGCTCTTTAATGGCAGATTTAGTGAGGGTGTGGGTATGTGTGTGTGTGTGGTTCTACAAACAGAATGGAAAATAGAACACAAATTACAATCAAATTATAGACAACAATAATCACCATATAACATATTACAGCCACATACTTGTCTTATAGGCCCTAATACTAAGCTGGCGGCTTTTACTTATAGTCTGAACCATATTTGACAACAAAGAAAATAAACATCTTCCCATCACTTAACTCTTGTGCCCCACTCACTTATGATGCCAACTAAAGAAGGCAAATACACATAACAAATCCCCAACTCAAACTGAACTCAGTTTGGCCTAGGCGAACTTAGCTTAGCTTAGCCCGCTTAGCTTAGCGATAACTTAGCTTATAGAAAATGTACAAACAGAGGACGTCCAGAGCAAGAAAACATACAGGCTATCCTTCTTACACAAGAAATATCCTGTAACTCACCAGTCTTATGGACGCACACTCTCATTGAACCCACATAAACTGCTCCCGAGCATAACTTGTGATTCACACTGCCTTCATGAACACCATTTTCCACCCCAGTCAAACATTACTCACAAAACGGCCGCGCCCTCTAGTGGCGAGGCAGAAAACTGCATCACAGTCCTGCCTTCGGAACAGCCGCCCCCAAACTTGCCCTCGCAAGTTTGCAGAATGTCATTTACTGTCCATTTTGTTCTGGTACTGCAGGTAGTCGAATAAGGTGGCTCACTGGGCGTACGTAGGTACGGTCCTTTACGTCCACTTCTGCAGATCGGATCAAACCATCAGCTCCGGGGAATACCCTGTTGATCTTCCCAACAGGCCATGATGCTCTGGGAAGATGGGGATCCACTATCATCACCACAGTGCCCAGCTGGATCGGAGCAGTGTCTTTCTGCCACTTGACCGTGTCTGCAGTGTAGGCAGGTAGTGGCGTATGAACTGTGTCCAGAAGCGATCGGATAACACCTGACAGGTCCTCCATGATCGTCGTCCAATGAGCTCTGAGTCGTGGTATATCACTTGGGGTAGGGAAGGGTCTAGCCGCCCCATCAGCAACAAATTTGGGGTAATGGGGTCTGGGTCAGCCACGTCTGATGACACGTACCCCAAAGGTTTCGAGTTGAGTATTCCCTCGATCTCGATCAACACTGTTTGGAGTATTTCCTCTTTTACAACCTGTGAGCCCAATGTGGAGGCCAGAGCTGCCTTTATGGACCTGATCTCTCGCTCCCAGGATCCTCCAAAGTGGGGAGAACTGGGAGGGTTAAATCGAAACTTGATCTGCTGCTCTGCTAACTTGCCTTGTAAAGAGGGATGCAGGGCTTTGAAAGTTTCCTGGAGCTCCCGATCCCCACCTCGGAAATTTGTTCCCTGGTCACACAGTATCTCAGCTGGTTTCCCACGACGAGAGACAAATCTTCTTAATGCCATTAGAAATGAGTCGGTGTTGACACTAGACAACACCTCAATATGAATGGCACGAGTCGTCAAGCATTTGAAGAGCAGGCCCCAGCGTTTTTCATTTCTCCGACCAACTTTCACCTGCATTGGCCCAAAGCAGTCGATGCCTGTTGAGAA
This sequence comes from Copadichromis virginalis, assembly GCF_057382275.1. Classification (NCBI taxonomy): domain Eukaryota; kingdom Metazoa; phylum Chordata; class Actinopteri; order Cichliformes; family Cichlidae; genus Copadichromis; species Copadichromis virginalis. Next base: position 5,349,128 of record NW_028188589.1, on the reverse strand, counting down.
GAAGGCTGGCTGATGTAATCGTAGGCGTGCAAGGGGAAGGTCAGCCATCTTTGGGTTGGCAGGTTGGGCTCTCCATTTTTGGCACTCAGGGCAGGAGCGCTGTTCGCTTCTTACGGCTTCACGGCCGCGAAGAATCCAGTATTTCCTTCTCAACTCTGCAAACAATCTCTCTGCTCCTGGGTGTTTCAAATCACTGTCAGCCTGTCGGATGAGTAGTCTGGTGACTGGATGTTTAGGGTCCAATACTACTGGATGTATCACAGCAGCTTCCAAATCATGGCATCGTCTGAGACGACCACCTACTCTTATGAGTTGAAGTGACTTATCAAATTCCGGGTCTAGGCAAAACAGACGGCTGGATGAGAGAACTGGTTTCCCAGTGGTCAGGCACTGGATCTCATCAGGGAAACTGTCTTTCTGAGCAGCTCTCAGCAGAATAAGCTCAGCCTCCTTGTAGTTCTCTGATGTGAGATTGTCACCAGCCGCCCCGTGAAGGCACCTGGCTGTTTCTTCCAAAAGCTTGCTAAAACTGGTAAACTGCTGTGCATCAGGCAGGGAGACAGAGTCAGTAGACACAGCTAAGCAAGTTATTGGTTTACGCTGCTCCTCAGCAAAGTCTGTACATGGTGTGGCTGGGTGCTCTGGCCACTGGTCTCGATGTAGCTGCAGAAACGGGGGCCCACATGCCCACCGGGACTGGACTGTGAGGTCTTGTAGCCTTTTACCCCTAGTTAGATCATCTGCCGGATTGTCATATGTTGTCACATAACGCCAAGACTGGCTGTCTGTCAGTTCCTGGATTTCAGCTATCCGAGTTCCCACGAACACCTTGAAATGACAGGACTCTGACTGGATCCATGTTAGGACAGTGGTGGAGTCTGTCCATAACACCACTCTGCATAGTGGTAGGGTGAGCTCTTTGGTCAGCAGGCTAGCAAGTTGAGCTCCAGTCAAGGCTGCACATAGTTCCAGACGTGGCATGGACATCTGCCGTTTAGGGGCCACCCTAGAGCGGGCAGTCAGGAAAGCAACTTCCACCTTTCCAGCAGCATCTTCCGTCCGTAGGTAGGCAACGCTTCCATATGCTTGTTGAGATGCATCGCAGAAGATGTGCAACTCACGCCTACTGTCAGATTTGTCCAGCTCTGGGCTTACATAACAACGTTGTAGACTAATGTCGTCCAGATGTTGCAGCTCACCCTCCCATTCGTTCCATGCCGAGAGCAGGTCACTTGGTAACAGGGGGTCATCCCACTCATGCTTTTTGTCCCACAGCTGCTGGACTAGTACCTTCGCCCTCGTTGTGAAGGGGACGAGAAACCCTAGTGGGTCATACTGACTCGCCAGAACCCGGTAGATGTTTCTCATGGTAGGAGGATTCCTCTCCAACTGCATGGACTTGTAGTGCAGAGTGTCAGAGCAGCACATCCAGCGCAAACCTAGAGCAGGTTCTTGAGGGTCCATATCAGTTTGATTCAGCCACTGTACGCTGCTCTCCGATCTTATTTCCTTTGGTAGATGGCTGATGAGATCTGGGGTGCTGCTGGCCCACTGTCTGAGCTCAAATCCTCCCTCCGATAATAGTGACCGTAGTTTGTCCACAACCTCTGTGGCCACATCTGGAGAAGAGAAGCTCTGTAACCAGTTGTCAACATAAAAATTCTTCTCAATGGAGTCACGCACGTCATCTCCCTGGTCACTGTGGTCATGGACGTGTCGCTGGAGTGCATAAATTGCACAGCACGGTGAGCATGTTGTCCCAAAGGGGAGCACCTGCCATTCATACACCTTGGGATGGGTGTCTCGTTGCAGATCGCGCCAGAGGAAACGTAGTAGTGGCCGGTCCTCAGGCAGTAGTCTCACCTGGTGGAACATCCCCTTGATATCACTGCTAACTGCGATGGAGCGTTCTCTGAAGCGTAGCAGCACACCAAGAAGAGAGGCCCCCAGGTTCGGGCCTGGTAAAAGCAGCTCGTTGAGGTTCTGATCCCTATAGGTGAATGAGCAATTAAACACCACACGGTTCTTTCCGTTGTGTGTCACCATGTGGTGGGGGATGAACCATGATTCTGTGGAGGCCCTCATTTCCTCCTCACTGATTTCTCTGACATAGCCTGCTGCTATCAACTTTGCCATCTCCGCTTGATAAGCTTTAGCCTTCTCTGGGTCTCGACTGAGGCGCTTCTCCGTGCCACGTAGATTGGGGAGTACTGCTTCAGGTGGCACCCGGAGTGTAGGCATATCACTGACACGCAGAAGGGGAGTTGAACATCTGTTTACTCCCTCGACATTCAGTCTTGTCGTCTTTGCCTCCAAAAGCCTCATAGCTTGCTCTTCCCTCCGAGACTGTGTCACTAGTTTCTCACTTCGATATGGGAGAGTGTCAAGTTGCCAAAGCCTCTCTACTTGACTATGAAGCTCTGATTGAGGAGAGGCAGTTGAGAGGAAGAGGCACTGTTGTGGTTGAGCAGAGTGCTTAAGGGAGGGGATTGGTCCCTGTAGTACCCAACCAAGTCTAGTCTTGACTGCAGCTGGTCCTCCAGGTAAGCCTAGGCGCACAGGTTTGATGGGCGTTACTAGGTGAGGACAGTCAGAGCCGATCAGAAGGAGTGGCTGGGCATTTGTGAAGGGCTGCAAGGGAAGCCTTCTCAAGTGTCTATATTTCTGTTGAAGTGCCTTCACAGGGTAGGAATGTTCAGCCAAGCCTAGGTCATCTGCTGTGAAGGCTCTCTCAATGGTGAATGTTCTGGATGGTTGGCTGGCAGGGGAGACTTTGACTGTCACTGATGCACCATGCAAGGTTCTCAATCCTTGTCTCACCGTACGTAGAGTAAGACTCTCTGCCGTGCCCTGTAACTGCAGTCTTTGAGTGGCCTCAGGGAGAAGGATCGTCCTCTCAGATCCATCATCCAATATGGCGAATGTCTCCAGGGTGTGCTCACCGTTCTGCAGCAGCACTTTGGTTATCTTCAGAAGTACTTGGCTACAGCCAGCACGCCGGTCTAGATAAAGTACCTCAGTAGATGGTTTACTCCCCAGCTCAGCGACGTGTTCCATTGGTGGATTGGGTGCAGCAGGTCTGAGATTCACTTCATGCAGGGCCTCTAGGTGTTTTCCCCTGCATGTCTTACACTGCACTTTAAGTCGACACTGAGCGGCCTGGTGGTGCCACCCACAACGCCAGCAGCGATTGTTGGACTTAATCCAAGTTGATTTCTGCTCCTTAGTCAGCATCTTGAAGTTGACACATTGATCTAGGAAGTGCAGAGTGGTATTACAATATGGACAATAAGCTGTGTGCTTGTCTTGGACCTCAGAAGTGGAAGGGGTTGTGGCTGAGGACCTTTGGGGGGCAGTGTTGTGTGTTGCACCATGCAGCACGGTGGTAGTCCTTTTGGTGGCTCGTTTATCTCTTTTCATGCTGCTCCTGTCTCTCGAGCTCTCCTCTACCTTCTCTGTGTGATCTCCGCCCTCTTGAATGACCAGCTCATACTCCAGCCACTCTGCAAAGTTTCTCAATGATGGTATTCCATCTTTCTGTGGGTAAAGGTAGCGGCGGAAAGCAGCACGTAGGTCTTGGGGTAGCTTTCGTGTCAGTCTAGCAACATGAGACCCGCATTGCAGCTCTATGTGTCCATCTTCCCCAAGTTGCTCTAACATGCCGACCAGAGCACGGACTCTCAGTGCAAACCTTCTGAATCCAGTTGTGTCACCTGGGCGGATGCTGGGCTCATCCATAAGCTCTGCTATCCTCTGCAGTGACAGCTGGTGCGGCTTACCATAATGTTTAATGAGCGAGGCCATCGTGTCAGAGTAGGGGTGAGGTGAGTTACTGTAGGAGTCAGCAATTAAAAGAGCTTCCTCAAATTTAAGGTGGTCACATAAGACCTGATATTTGAACCTCTCCGTTGCATCAAAGGGGAGAATATTGTCTAGGGCAAGCCTTAATCTAGCAAACTGCCTGGGATCACCCTGCGTGAACTCTGGGATGGAGGGCGATGGTCCTCTGTAGGTCTTCTCCTTTACACCTATGGCTGTAGTGGGAGCCAGCACTTGTTCTGGGGGAAGCATGTTCGCGTCGAAACTAGGTCCAGCTAGTGATTGAGATAAGGGGGTGGACTGTGGCGCACGAGGCTGAAACTCAGGAGCTTCAGTGGCTGAGGGTTGCTGTAACTGTAGCTCTTGTAAGCGTTGGCTAAGCTCTTGTGCAATGGCTGGTAGCGGTGGAGGTGGAACAGACTGTACCTCTGGTAGATCAGGATGATCTCTTGGGAGAAAAACTGGAGGTGGTGGTACTGGCCATTCTTCAGCTGCATCCTGTGTGTAGGATATATTGTGCTGCTCTGGTCTCAGGGGAAAAGGCTGTGTAGTTAGAGGTGTGGAGACCCAAGTGTTATCAGCTGAAATGTAGCCCCCTGGTTGCTGGGCAGAACGTAAGCGGGTGGATTCCAACGTGCTGACATTACGATCCATCTGCCTCCTCATGTCTCCTACCATCATCTGAAGTTGCCTGTTGTCCTCCTGCAGTTGCTGCACAATGTTCATGAACTTCTGAGGGATGCTGGATGACACTGGAGTCTGTCCTGCAGCTCGCATAGAACCAGGAGTCTGGGTGAGGGGCGTCATCTTGGCGTATCCCTCTCTAGTCTGCTGTTGCTCCAATGTAGCAATGGGTGGCAGTGTGTAGCCTTCATACTGAGTCATCCATCCTGGTGGTCGCACAGCCCTCCGTGGACGTGCACCTGCTCTCTGGGGGTCATAATCCATCTTCACTCTGTAATCACCTCTCCGGCTCGAAGGACCAATTTTGTTATGATGATTTCTGATATGAGGTTCAGTTCTACGGTGGTGATCGCAGGGTGTGCACAGGTCAAGTGCCACTATGACCCTCCAGAAATTAACGAGGACAGGGGATGATCGTTCAGCTCTTTAATGGCAGATTTAGCGTGGGTGTGGGTATGTGTGTGTGTGTGGTTCTACAAACAGAATGGAAAATAGAACACAAATTACAATCAAATTATAGACAACAATAATCACCATATAACATATTACAGCCACATACTTGTCTTATAGGCCCTAATACTAAGCTGGCGGCTTTTACTTATAGTCTGAACCATATTTGACAACAAAGAAAATAAAAATCTTCCCATCACTTAACTCTTGTGCCCCACTCACTTATGATGCCAACTAAAGAAGGCAAATACACATAACAAATCCCCAACTCAAACTGAACTCAGTTTGGCCTAGCTAGGCGAACTTAGCTTAGCTTAGCCCGCTTAGCTTAGCGGTAACTTAGCTTATAGAAAATGTACAAACAGAGGACGTCCAGAGCAAGAAAACATACAGGCTATCCTTCTTACACAATAAATATCCTGTAACTCACCAGTCTTATGGACGCACACTCTCATTGAACCCACATAAACTGCTCCCGAGCATAACTTGTGATTCACACTGCCTTCATGAACACCATTTTCCACCCCAGTCAAACATTACTCACAAAACGGCCGCGCCCTCTAGTGGCGAGGCAGAAAACTGCATCACAGTCCTGCCTTCGGAACACAAACACCTCATCAGTGGGACTCTCAGACCTGCCAGCCCTTTGCTACAATCACAAAGCTCTTCATTGAAATCAATGATATCAAAGCTGGAATTATGAGTCCAAGTCTTCTGCTGATTCAGCATCACATTCATCTTTGCTCCTTGTTCTGCATGCCCACCATGGACTTCATTCCTTTCCAAGCCAACCTTGACTGTCCTTTATTCAGCTCATCCTCTGCTTTACTTTTAGACCTGATTTTAGCTGCTTGATCTCTCTTTTGACAAGTTTCTGTGCCTCAATCTTTTTCTTCTCTCCCTCATAACAAGACAGCTTCTTCTGACTGAGAACATGTTGGAGTGATTTACTAATCCAGGGCTGCTTATTGGGGAAAATACTTCTTGTTTCCAAAGTAATCCCCATTTTTCCCAGAAAGAAATGTAAGTAGAAATAAATGATCTAAGTGAGAACATGAGCCTTTAAAAAGGCTCTTCTGAGGCTGCTGCCAGTGGTCAAAGCCTCCAACAAAGCTCTGTAAGTACATATGTGATCATAGCTTTAGCTTTTAAATGTTTATTCTAGTTAACACAGATCAGGTGGAACAACTCAAATAAAATATCAAAAATATTAAGTGGTCATCGGTACTCAGTTTGTTCAATACTGAATACAATGGAGCACAAATTGTCCACGTTTCTGAAATATTTCTGGGTGTAACTGTCACCAAAGTGCAATTTAGACCTGGCCTGTGGTTGTTATCTAAGTGATAATCATCAATTCTACTAAAACAAATACAAAATAAAGAAATTTGACACATTCTGTTGATATCAAAAGCACACTGAACAATTCAGTGTTGTTTTACTGCTGTTCTCTCTTCACTTCTTCTCCTCTGATTCTCTCCACATGTTGTTCTGCATCAGTGCTCAGTTTCCTGACAAAACAAGATGAAATATTGCTAAATATAATAGTATCTCATTACACTTCAACATAAGTGTTTTATTTTTGTAATTGTTTATCTGTTATTTTTCAGACTGAGTCACTGTTACCTGTCAGAGAGAAGCTGTGAAGCTCTGGCCTCAGGTCTCAGCTCTCAGACCTCTAATCTGAGACAGCTGGACCTGAATAACATTAACCTGAAGGATTCAGGCGTGAAGCTTCTGTCTGAAGGACTGAAGAGTCCACACTGTACACTGGAAACTCTCAGGTGAGATCAAGCATTTTTCTTTCATCAACTGACAGAATTAACAGATTAATAATAAGGCAGTCCTCTAATAAGAGGAGAAGTGGAGGTGTTTTGAAGGGCAACATACTCTTATGTTAACAAGACAGGAAGTAGTTCCTGGGAACTGCTTCCTTTGTTATTGTCTAAGTAGAAACATGATGGTGAAACAGTGAAGAGTTTGCAGAGGTGGATCCACACAACACAACAATGCTGTTGCGTGCTGAAAGCAGACTTCTCACAGATTCTGAGGCTGCAGGTTTCATCACTGTTCAACCAAAATTCACTGAACCAGCAGTAAATGAACGTCCAAAACTACACTTCATGTTTAAAAAACAGATGATCAGGGGGATTTGTGTTTACATCTTTTTTGTGTGATCTGTTCACCTGCTGTTTCAGCTGTTTGGTGGTTGTTGAGATGGTTTTGTGAACTTTTAGCTGAGATTCTGACACTTCTGTAGATACCACACATGTCTAATTACTTTGTACAGCATGAATGGCCATAACGAGGTTTTTAACAGTAAGAAAAGTTGTAAAACTTCAGAAAATATAGTTAAAAGTCCAAAACCTTCCACGTCTGGTGGCTTGTGGTAAGGAGCAGATCAAACGAGTAAAGAATTACGTTATAATTATAAATGGCTTCAACAGCACATTCAGGTCTGTGAGACTCATTCAGACACTGAGCCGTGGCTCTGTGCTACATGCACATATTTCTGCATCTCTGCCATTCAGACACACTTTATATATAGTTTATTTTATGTAGTGTTCAATACTGAACTGTACATTTAGTCTTTTTAAAGGCAGCAAGTTTTATTCAGTGTTTTCATAAAAGCCTTATTTTTATCTATTTACTGCTATTAGGAAGAACACGTGAGGTTTAAGACCTGGACCAGTTTGAAACCTTTTGTCCTCCACAGTGGAAAATGGGTGGAAATAAAAATGGGTCTCACTTTAGCCAGCTCCTAATTTTATCAGTTCTACTCTCAGCGTCTCCTGTATATCTCCTGTATAAATGTTGCACTCAGCTTTGTGCTCTCCAGTATCACTGAAATGCAGCCAGATGCTGCTCATTTTGCCTTCTCACTCTTTCCTGACACGCTTGCATTCCAGTACAGCTCCCATTTCTCTGTGTACTGGTCTCTACCACTACCCTTGCTGTCTATGGGACATTTCCGTCCTCTTTCACATAATGGTATGATCCCAGTCTGTCTCTTAAAGTGTTTGGCCACATGGTTTGCTCATCAGAATAAAATCTCAGCTGTGCTCACATTGATTATCAGCAAGCCTGAAAATTCATCAATATTTGACATATGAAATTATCTCAAGTCCTGGATTTGGCCCACGGGCCATATGTTTGACACCCCTGGTTTACACAGTTTGGTATTCAATGTACAAGTGAGTTAGCTCTCAGCTAACTAGCAGACAAGCTAACTGCTGGGACTGCGTCTTTCTAACAAGAGCGTCAGACACTCAGACTGGTTTCCTTTGTGGATGATGATGTGTTCTCACACTGATCCTTCATGCTGATGCTGCCATCCACCCACTGCTCCTGGATTCCTCATCATCATCTCCATCAGCCCTCACAATACTCCACCTTCTTCAGCTTCATGTTCAGCAGCCTGGATGGACAATAATTCTTTCCATGGGTTATGGTGGGACATTGAGAGCTGAAGTCAAACAGCAGTGAGAATGAAAGACTGATTCATTTCTATTTAGTCTTGTGATGTGCAGCTTTGTTCAGAGCATTAAGGCCCAGCAAAGATTACTGAGGTCATAGAGTCCTGATGAAACCTGTGTGCTTATAGAAACTGAGACCAGATGAACCAGAATAGAAGGACATTAAAGTGAAGTGTCAGCTACACAAAGGCAAAGCTATTCAGTTGTTGCTGTGAGTTATTTAAATGGAGGATGGAGTCAGACTTTAAGCTGCTGGACTCAGTCACTATATCCTGTTGTCCTCATAGAACCTGGACACACAGACTCACCTGTGACACAGTGACACACAGTGTGGGCTACACACACATTAGAAAGTGGATCAGTCACACTTGTGCAATCATTTGTTGTGCTGGGAAACCATGAACACTTTGAATCACATTAATGGCTTTGTTACAGCAACATTCAATCATGAGTTCAAAAGTAGTGCATTGTGTACTTATTTTAATAGTACTGCAGTATGAGAAGTGCAACATTCAGTGTGCAGAAACAGATCAGGTGCTTTCTAACAGCAGTGTTCCCTTTAACACAGCAGCAGTTCAAATATTTCTGTCAGTCTGAGCTGAAACATGAATCTAATCAAATATCAAATCAAAGTTCTTTGCCTCTGCCAGGACGTTAACATTTGATCTAGTTTTTTACAAAGTTCCCTCAGCGTCCAGAGCCACCAACATACCTTTGATCAACAGCAAGTGAACATTTATAAATGTGTGTTTGCAGAACAGGAAGCAGCAGAACTATTGTTCTGTTATCAGGCAGCAGCACAAACGCTCATCAGCTCATTTACTGTGCAGGACTTTGAGTGTGTGAAGTGTGTGTTTGTGCTGGATTTCCTTTGGAGAATCTCAGTCAGAAACCAGACAAAGAAAAACTCTTTCAACAGTCCACGTTGAGTTGACAACATGAACTGCATTTATCTTCCTCTGACTTGACATGTTCTTCCTCCTCTGCACCGAGCCAGCTGCTAAGACTCACAAGCTCATTGACATTTTCTGATGATAAAGAAACTCTCTTCTTCTGCACAATATGAGCAGCAACAGAGAAGAAGCTTTCACAGGTACAGATGTTGCAGCTGTGGCCAAGTACATGTGCTGCATGTTGGAGCAGCACTCTAATGGACAGGCCTCTGTACTGATGGTGGGCTCTGCTCTGTATCCACCACACTGTTCTCAGCTGAGTCTTCCTCCTGTTCACACTCTGATGAAGCACCAACAGGGCCAACTTCTTCTCTGGTGGCTCGGATGTTGTTGCTTCCACAGGTTTCCCTCCAACAACCCTCTGTTCCTGCAGTAAGATCTGGGTAAACACTTGAGCTCCTTGAATCTGGCTCCAGCAGCAGTTTTCACATATACAATGTTGGCATTTTGCTTGCGTGTCTCCAGGTCTGTTCTGAATGTAGACTTGAATTTGACCACGTAGGCGGGGTCATCATCTGAGCTCTCCATCACCTGAGAGAGATGACAAAACAGAGAATCACAGAGCATGAAACCAACGTTTCTCCTCCCAGAAGTTCAGTCACAGACCTGCAACAGAAACAAGAAGATTCAAATGACGCAGAGCTTTCATTTACTTATATCCACAAACATGTCCTCTACATATTCATGCTGTATTTACACACACATACAGAGGCTGTTTGTCTCTCACACACAGACAGGATGCTGAGAAGTACATCAAGTTAAATATACCTGCAGGCTTCCAGCTGTGCGCTCTGTCCCTGTCAGCTGTGATTGCCATGGCAACCTTGGTGTTGTGGGCGATGCAGGGACGTGTTCAAAGGCAGACGTCTGGCAGCAGCATCATATTTGATGCACTATCTGTACTGAGTGTGCTGACTTTATTTCAAATGTCCCACTGCTGTGCAACATGAATCACATGTTCTGCACGTTTCTGTAACTCCCAGGTAACCATGGTTACACAGCCACGCCCAGTAGTCTCCAGAGAGACCAACAGCTGGTTCACGTTGTAACGCCGTGGCTTTCGTAGCCTCTCCTTTTTCTACAGCTCATGTGTTCTTCTTGTGATGCTGCGTCTTGAGGCTCATACATGCCGTCATTTGTTGATCCTAAGAACGTTCCTCAAACCGACTTCTTCAACAACAGATAACTTTAGTTGTATCAACACTGCCTCCTGGACCAGTTTAAAATGAACATGTCAAAGATCTGTACCTGTCTCCATGTTTCTGTCCCCGCCCCTTTCTTCCTGTCCTGGGTCATGTGAGCGCTGCAGTAGTATTAGGCCCACCCTCAATGCTCCCATTGGCTGAGACGCATAATGACGCCCATTTAAAGCCAGCACTGATCAACATACCTCCTGTGACCCATGGCTGTTATATTCAGAGCCAGTGAGCACTTTCACAATAATCATGATTTTAAAAACTGTGATTAAAATAATTGCTGACGTTAATCAGTTAATGAGTTAACGAGATAATAACAGGTTAAGTTGCCCTAATAATTATACTTTGGTGACAAACTGATGTGATCTCCATGTTTCCTTTGTTGGACTGTGGGCGAGTGTCAGAACTGAATGTACTGAGTAACATGTAGAGTTTAAATATGTGTCAGTTCCAGTTTTAGAGCTCTAAAGTGCAGCTATCATGTTAGGAATATGTTAGGAATAGACAGGAACACTGAGCACACTGAGGTCAAATCTTTATTTTACCACTCGCTGCATTCTTGATGTTCATGAATTCAGCAGCTTCATGATTGTCTGCAGCATTAATCTCATATTTCCATTAAAAGTGTTGAATTTGACTGTTTGATGTTCTTTATGATCTCTGGCACCAGTTCATCTGTAGGCTGAGCTCAGTCCATCCATTTAGTGAAATGATGTTTAAAGGTCTCCTTGTTCTGTGAGCGTGCACAGATCCTGAAGCAGAAAGCCTGGGTTACAGAGAAATGATCATCACTGTGATGATGCTCATCATCTCTGACTGGGATTTGAGGTTTTGTCAAAGCAGCAAAGAAAGCCTGGCTATGTTGGACTGGGTGTGGAAGCAGCTCCCAGTTTGAGTTCAGGAGACAGACACCCCCTCTACTTTGAAGATCAGCTTCAAACTTTCCTTTTTGATAAAGCTTATAGTTCGAGCTAGATCAGGTGACCCTGAACCATCCCTTAGTTATGCTGCTATAGGCTCAGGCTGTTGGTGGACTTCCCATGATGCTCTGCTTTCTTCTCCCCTCTTTTCACTCCTGATGCTTTTATATGTCACTACTGCATGTCCTTAACTTTTGTCTCTCTGTTTTGTTCTTGTCTCTCTGAGCTCATCTCTTCTCTTTCCCCTCACCCTGCAACCAGTCATGGTAGATGCTCCTCCTGGAGCCTGTTTTCACTGGGAGGATCTTTGTGTCAAAGGGAGTTCTTCTTCCCACCATCACCAAGTGCTGCTCACAGTGGAGGCGGTTACCTTACACTGTTAAACAGCTTCAGATGACTGTTGTTGTCTGTTGGGTATTGTCACTTATAAATAAAGTTACATTGAATGGATGTAAATGGATAAATGTTATTGTGACAAAGAGAAAACGATTGTTAACAGATAGATTGTTGTTTTGTGTGTCTGCAGTCTGTCAGGCTGTCTGATCACAGAGGAAGGCTGTACTTCTCTGGCCTCAGCTCTGAGCTCCAACCCCTCCCATCTGAGAGAGCTGGACCTGAGTTACAATCATCCAGGTGACTCAGAAATTAAGCTGCTGTCGGCTGGACTGAAGGATCCAGGCTGGAGGCTGGACACTCTCAGGTATGGAGAGAATGTCTGATAGAGGAGGAAGAGCTGGAAACATTTCCTGTGTCCTTCACTCACTTCCTGTTTGTTTCCTGCAGATGAGACATGAACAATCAGACATGCAGGAACATTTTCAGGGACAGACACACTAGTCTAGCTGGATAGTACATGGATATTCATGTAGGGGGTCTCCAAGGAGTCTGTTTGCAGGAACATCTAGGTCACAGGTGTACCTGAAATAGATGCCAGTGTACCTAATAAAGTGTCAGCCATGTGTATGTTTCCCATGCTGTATGTCCACAGTCACAGTGACAGTCAGTGACACTGACAGAAGGATGAAACAAGGCTGTGAATCATTTCAGTCTGTGTGTGTGACAAAGAGGCAGACAGGAGCAGCTAACATTTGGAAATGGAAGCTTAAATAATGACAAACTCTACATTCACAGCTGAATTCACAATAAATTTGTTCTCAAGTGCACATTTTTCTGTTATTGTTCTCAAACAACAGAATGAGAATAAAATATTGATTCTAACAGGGCCCATAAACAGCATTAGCTTAGCAGCATTAGTTTATTAGCTTTGGAGCATTAGCTCCTCACTTCGTTGTTACCCAACGGAAAAGAGTATTAGTATTAGCTACTATCATTTTTAATAAGTAAGAGAAAACAGTGTTAGCATTATTGGATAATGCTAACTCACATTAAATTAGCATTAGCTATTTACAACAGCGTACTTAGAATTAGCCGCTCACATTGTTAAAAAAGTAAGGGAAAACAGTATTAGCAGTAGTGCATAATGCTAATTCACGTCAACGTAGTATTAGTTAATAAGGGCAGCCTACTTAGCATTATCTGCTCACTAATATAATGCTAATTCACATCAAATTAGCATTAGCTGCTCAAGTTGTTATAAGGAAAGAGAAAACTGTATTTTCATTAGCTGCTAATAATTATTCACCCCTAATTAGAGTTAGCCCCTAATGGCAGCCTACTTAGCATTAACTCCTGACATTGTTATAATGCAGGGGAAAAGAGTTACCATTATCGGATAATGCTACTTCACATCAAATTAGCATTAGTTAATAACGGTAGACTTCGTATCATTAGCTGCTTTCATTCTTACAAAGCAAACCTTGTTAGCATAAGCGGATAATGCTAATTCACCTTAAATTAGTATTAGCTAATAACGGCACATGCTTAGCATTAGCTGGTCACATTGTTATAAGGCAAGAAATTATGGTATTAGCATTATCTGCCAATTTCTATTTACCTAAAATTAGCATTAGCGACTAATGGCGATGTACTTAACTTTATCTCCTCACTAATACAATGCTAATTCACATCAAATTAGCATTAGCTGCTAACATCAGCCTACTTAGCACTAGCTACTCACATTACTAAAAGGGAAGGGAAAAGTGTTAGCATTATTTGATAATGCTAATTCACATCAAATTAGCATTACCGTATTTCCCGGACTACAAAGCGCACCTGAATATTAGCCGCACAAGCTAAAATCAGGGGAAAATCCTGTATTGTACATACATTAGCCGCACCTGACTAAAAGCCGCAGGTGTTTCAATGTTGACTTATCATATGTAAGAGAATATGCACAAAGGGAATTGTCAGGAAAGAGATGGCTGTTTGGAGACACACCCCTTTTATTAATATTTTGAAAAACAAGTTATGGGTACATATTTGCATAACTTTTTAGGTATATGTACAAGTAGCGGTAATTACAAGTACAAAACATGTACTGTGCTTCATAAATGAGTAACAAATGTAGTACATAACAATAACCTACAGCACACCAGAAAAATAGATTCAGACTACCTTTTAGGCTCAGGTGCAGTGACACGTCTTTAACAAAAAGAAAAGTCAGTCATTCACCATCTTTCTCTTCTTCCTGCGCACTAAAACCACCAAAGTCCTCTTCTCCAGTGTCGGATACGAGCAGGCTCAGGGTGGCTTCGTCATCCACTCCATACACTCTCAGCTTCTCTCCTTCGTTGTGACTTTCAAAACCAAACAAATCCTTGTTGTCAGTGTCAGAGTAGAACACCCTCAGAAGGGCCGTGGTGGTGTCCTCCATCATGCAGCAGTCCAGCCCTTCGAAATCCGTTGGTGATCATGGATGTTTTCACACTTTTCCACGCTGTCAGAATCCAATGGTGGAGTTGGGCATAACTTGCTTTTTGCAAGTTTATCGCCGCTCATCATCCAGGCCTCCAGCTGAACGCGTAGCGCTACTTTGAAGTTTGTTTTTCGCGCTACTTCTTACGGCACTACGTTGCCTGGCGGATGGACATGTGACCAACATACCACTCTTGAACCCCGATCCTTCCTCCAGGCAACATAGTGCCGTACAACAGCGGAACAAACATAACAAATCCGCTCATGGACAATCCATAGAAAAGCCGCACCTGACTAAAAGCCGCAGTGTTCAAAGCTTGTGCAAAAAGTAGCGGCTTATAGCCCGACAATTACGGTAGTTATTAATGGTAACACACATCACATTGTTAAAATGTAAGAAAAAACATTGTTAGCATTAGCTAATAACGGCAACCTACTTAGCATTAGCTGCTCATATTGTTAGAAATCAAGAGAATATGGTATTAGCATTAGTACCTAATGCTTATGTAGCCGGTCTGGCCTTTAAACTCTTATTGCCGTTAGTTCGCTGCGTTGTGTTGTGCGAATGACCAGAGGAGTCAGCTCTCACTTTGCCAGCTGGGTGGATTTATTCTCCCAGAACTGTTTAAAATAAAAACAAAACAGTACAGCAACTTCACTTTACTGGACTTCTGCATGAACACCTTCAAGGGAGAAAGAATGATAGCGGACCACATGAGAAGTCACGTGCATGCTCCTATGCTCTCATCTGAGACATGCTAACTAGCATGTTACAATAAAGTGCTGTACTCGGCAGAGAAACAATAATTCGCACTAAAACATCAAACAGAACTATGAGATAAAATGCACAAAGGGAACGAGCAGTGTTTGAATTACTTTTAGTTACTTTAACTGTGTTTATTCGCTCTGTAACTGAGAACACTAGCGTACGCTCACCTCTCCTCAGTGCGGCCTCTAGGCGACTGAGGAAAATAGCGCGCAGCTACAGGAAGTGACTTCGTGGGAAGTCAAAGGTCACACAAACAAAATAAAAGCTCCCAAAATATAAATACAGAAAATAAACATATACATAACCAATACTGACAAAGCAAGAAAACACTGCAGGATGGATCTTTGGTGAAATATAAATTATTTTTCAATACACCTGTTACACTTATTCACCTAAAATTAGCATTACCTGCTAATGGCAGTCTACTTAGCATTAACTCCTCACTAATGTAATGCTAATTCACATCAAATTAGCTTTAGCATTAGCTGCTAGCATCAGCCTACCTAGCACTAGCTGCTCACATTGTTAAAAGGGAAGAGAAAAGGATATTAGCATTAGCTGGTAATAATTATTCACCCCTAATTAGAATTAGCCGCTAATGGCAGCATACTTGGCATTAACTCCTCACATCGTTATAATGCAAATGATGCTAACTTGCATTAAATTAGACTGCTGTTATTTGCTAATGCTATTTAGCAGTAGCTGCTCACATTGTTATAAAGCAAAGGAAAACGATATGAGCATTAGGTTCTAATGCGTATTTGCCTTAAATTAGACGTAGGTGCTAATGGCGGCCTACTTAGCATTAGCAGCTCAGATGTTGTAATGCTAGGGAAGGGAGTGTTAGCATTAGCTGTTAGCATTGTTATAAAGTTAAGGGAAATAGTGTTAGCATTAGTGCATAATGTTAATTCACATCAAATGAGCATTAGTTAGTAACGGCAGCCTATTTAGCATTAGCAGATAATGTTGACCTTGGCCCACTGGAAAAGTTAAGAACTAAAGATTTAGGAGTGTTTCTCGATAGCTCTTTCTCATTTGAGAAACAAATAAATTCTGTTATTAAAACCAGCTGTAAGGTTTATATTGTTGACTGTCATTTATGCTTAGAAATATTTACTCATATATGACTTTTATAATCGATTGCATGATGATAGAGGTTTGATCCTCAGTAGTCTGTAAAGACTCTGTGTACCTTCCAGAGTGCTCTGGCATGTACACACCACTTGGGGCCATGAGAGAGGTCGTACCCGCTCTTACTGATTTATGGTGTAGGACAGGGGTCTCAAACTCAATTTAGCTGGGGGCCGCTGCAGGCAGAGTCTGGGTGAGGCTGGGCCGCATTAGGTTTTCCACAAGAAAGGCATAGTTAAAAAATTCCAATCTTCTCAAATCTCTTTATTTTTATTTTTTAACACAAAATATTAAAAATAAATAAACAAATTAAGAATTAATAAGAAAAAAAATCAATCTGTAATACATAAATAAAATAATAATAAGATATTTTTAGTCAGTGAACTTGTGTGTTTCTTTCAGTCTTCTATATCTGCTGTGTTTAGATTGAAATGTCTGTATTAACAGTTCTATAACCTTCTTCTGAACATGAATGGAACACTGGAGAAAATGAACTGTTCTTCTGAACATGGCTTCTCTTGCCTACTCCTTGCTGCTAGAGACCTGGCAGCGTTTCCTCTCGCATAGCCGAGCCAGATTTGGCCTGAGGGAGGAAGCAGTTGCGACCCTCAGTATGTCTTGAAGATGATCATCCGTAAGTCTGGACCTGTACTTGGACTTATTGAAGTTCAAAGTGGAGAAGAGCTTTTGGCACAAGTATGTGCTACCAAAAAGGCACATTGTCCGCTTGAACATTCGGGAAAGCCGAGGGAAACTAGGGCTCAATTCTCTCAAAAATTGTCCAAGCTTGTCTGCTTTTCCACTCACCTCCCTGAACTTTGCTTTGAGTTCAGAGTTGCACTGCAGCTCAATGAGCTCGATTTGAAGCACAGAAGGGGCATCTTGCACATCAAAGGAGAAGGGGTCCGCAAAAATGTGAAAGGTGGCTCTGTGTGTCTTGAAGTCAGCAAATCTGTGATCAAATTCCTCCTGTAGCCTCAAAATGACATCAACATACTCGTCAGCACTGAATGGTGTGCCTGCATCCACGAGTGCCTTGCATGCTGGGAAATGGCAAAGGTTTGTCTGAGAGAGCTGAGCTTTCCAGAGCGCCAGTTTTGTGGAGAATGCTCTCACGTTGTCATAGGCAGCACTGACAAGTTGCCCCTGGCCTTGTAACGTCTTGTTCAGTACATTAAGCTCATGTGTCATATCAACAAGAAAAGCTGAGTCCATGAGCCATTTGGGATCAGTTAGCACAGGAACACTAACTCCATCCTTCTCCATGAAGGCTTCACTTCTGCTCTCAACTCAAAAAGTCTCTTTAATACATTTCCCCTGCTGAGCCAACGTACCTCAGTGAAGTCGAGCACATCCCCATATTCTGACTCCATTTCCTCTAAAAAAGCACAGAACCTTCGGTGCTTTAAGCCCCTGGATCTGATTTGGTTGATGCATTTCACAACAATAGACATCACATTGTCAAACTTTAGGCATTTGCTGCAAAGGACCTGCTGATGGGACCCTGTTTACTAGAAGGTTTTAAAATTTCTGTACTTTTAGGTGACAGGAGACATGTGGCCTGGTCAAAACACAGAGAGCTGCACTCTAAAAGATCTTTAAACATAGTAAACATACCTTGTGTGCCACAGACTGCTCCCAAACACGAGGGGACAAGTAATACCTCTAAAACACTTAAGTTGGCTTTATTAAACATTAGATCTCTAGCTGGGAAAACATTTTTAATTAATGATTTAATCACTGAGCACAGCCTTGATTTTATGTTTTTAACTGAAACTTGGTTGGACCAAAGTAACAGTGGAGCTGTTCTCATCGAGACGACCCCTCCTAACTACAGTTTTATCAGTGAGGCCAGGGTGAGCAGGAGAGGAGGAGGGGTTGCTGTCTTATTTAATGAATCATTTCAATGTAAGCAGCTATCTCCTGGAAGTTTTCAGTCTTTTGAATATCTGGCTTTACAGCTGAAGGCCCCATCCAAAGTTGTGTTTCTTAATGTTTACAGGCCTCCCAAATACTGCACAGACTTTTTTAATGACCTCAGTGAACTGCTGTCTGTGATCTGTGTTGATTTTGACTGTGTAATTATTGCTGGGGATTTTAACATTCATGTGGACAACCCTCAGGACAAAGGGACTAAAGACCTGAGTAACACTCTGGGCAACTTTGGGCTGACTCAGCATGTAACAGAGGCCACACATAATAGAGGACACACTCTTGACCTACTAATCTCCAAAGGCCTGAGCATTTCAAAGGTTACTGTGTCTGATGTGGGCCTGTCTGATCATTACTGTGTTTTCTTTGAAAGTAAAATCTCAGCTCACACAAATATATCAACAACAGTGATCACAAAACGGTGTATAACTGAACACAGTAGTGCAATTTTTAACCAGGTCTTCCCATTAACACCTGACCTGTCCAGAGGGTCAGTCAATGAGCTCGTCAATAGCTTTAATGCAAAAATGTTAAATGTAATGGACACTATTGCTCCCATTAAGGTGAAGGTTATCTCTGGAAGGAAAAAGTCTCCATGGAGAAACTCCACACTGGTGAAAAATGAAAAAAGAGAGTGTAGGAAAGCTGAGCAGGTTCACTATGACATCTATAAAGAGAAACTTCACAATTTTAATTTACAACTGAGGAGTGCAAGGAGGTCCTACTTCTCTGACATCATCACTAAAAACAGCCATAATGCTCGGGTCTTATTTTCTACAGTTGACAGGCTAACAAACCCCCCTGTGTCAGTGGCAGCTGAACTTCATTCGACCATGGCCTGCAATGACTTTGCCAAATTCTTCACAGAAAAAATCCAAAAAATTAGACAAGCAATTGGTACATCAACAGCAGATCCAGGATATGTACTGTGTCCACCAAAAAACTGTTTAAATACCATGAAACAGTTTCACCCGATTAACAGCAAAGACCTGGAGGACATCTTAGGTCAACTGAACTCCTCCTCCTGCTGTTTAGATGTCCTGCCAACAAGTTTTTTCAAAAAGGTCTCAAAGACTTTAGAGTCAGACCTGTTACAGATCGTCAACTTTTCTTTATTATCAGGTGTGTTTCCAGAATCACTAAAAACTGCTGTAATCAAACCTATACTGAAAAAGGACAATCTTGACAAGACACAAATGAACAACTACAGGCCGATCTCAAATCTCCCGTTTTTAAGTAAGATCATTGAAAAAGCAGTTTCTCAACAGCTCAGTTACTTCTTAAAACAGAATAATTGCTACGATGCCTTCCAGTCAGGTTTTAGACAGAACCACAGCACTGAAACCGCTCTGACCAAAGTGTTTAATGACATATGTCTGAATACAGACAGTGGAAAAATGTCAGTCCTAGTTTTACTGGATCTCAGTGCAGCATTTGATACAGTTGACCACAACATATTACTCAAACGACTGGAGAACTGGACAGGTCTTTCAGGAACTGTACTAAACTGGTTCAAAACATACTTAGAAAACAGGAAATACTTTGTATCAATAGGTAACTTCACATCTGAGCAGACAAGTATCACATGTGGAGTTCCCCAAGGTTCCATCTGGGACCCTTTCTGTTTAACATTTACATGCTCCCACTGGCACAGATTATAAACAACAACAAAATAAACTATCACAGCTATGCAGATGACACACAAATATATATCACAATGTCACCAGGAGACCGAGGCCCTGTACAGGCTCTTGGTAAATGCATTGAGGAAATCAATGACTGGTTGTGCCACAATTTTCTCCAGCTAAACAAAAACAAAACTGAGGTAATAGTCTTTGGCGCCAAAGAAAAACGATTACAGGTCACCAGAGAACTTCAATCTATACATCTAAAAACCACAAACCAGGCGAGAAATTTGGGTGTAGTGATGGATGCAGACCTAAACTTAGAAAAACACATTAAGACAATAACAAAGTCAGCTTACTATCACCTCAAGAATATATCAAGGATAAAAGATCTGATGTCTCAACAGGACCTGGAAAAGCTAGTCCATGCATTCATCTTTAGTAGGCTTAATTACTGTAACAGCATCTTTACAGGTCTACCTAAAAAATCAGTCAGACAACTACAGCTCATTCAGAACTCTGCTGCTCGAGTCCTCACTAAGACCAAAAAAGTGGACCACATCAGTCCAGCTCTGAGGTCCTTACACTGGCTGCCTGTCCGTCAGAGGATAGACTTTAAAGTTCTGATGCTGGCCTATAAAGCTCTGAATGGTTTAGGACCAAAATACATCAATGACCTCCTGACCCAGTATGAACCTTCCAGATCCCTCAGGTCATCTGAATCCGGTCTTTTATCAGTTCCCAGAGTCAGAACCAGACACGGAGAAGCTGCATTCAGCTTTTATGCTCCTTATATCTGGAACAAACTCCCAGAAAGCCTCAGATCAGCTGAAACACTCAGTTTATTTAAATCCAGGTTGAAGACTCACCTGTTCTCAGCTGCATTTGAATAAAGCACCAAACCCACACTTTTAAGCTTAAATTTCAAAACTTACATTTAACTACTGATTTTATCTACTGTTCTGATTTTATCTGTTTTGATTTTATATACTGTTTTGTTTGTTTGTTTGTTAATTAGTTAGTTAGTTTATTTGCTTGTTTTAATCAATTTTAAATCATGCTTTTTATTTGTTCTTGTTTCTAATGTCTCTGTAAAGCACTTTGAATCACCTTGTTGTTGAATTGTGCTATACAAATAAACTTGCCTTGCCTTGCCTTGCCTTGATGGATGATGCAGTGCAGAGCAATGGCCTCCTCCACGCCTTCCTCTTCCAGTTTGTTTTGTGCCACCAGTCCATGTTTCCTCCCTGTCATTGATGGCGCTCCATCTGTTGTTATTCCAACAAACCTCTTCCATGGCAAACCAACATTCTCAATGGCATCACACAGCTTGTAAATATCTGCTGAGCGGTGGTCTGGCCATGCATTGGAATTACTGTGAGCAGCTCCTCCATCACTTCAAAACTGTCATCAACACCACGGACATACATTGGGAGCTGGGCAGTGTCGGTGATGTCTGTGGTCTCATCAAGAGCGACTGAGTATACACTGAAACATTTGGCTTTCTCACACAGTTGGTCATAAATGTCACTTGACAGGTCAGAAATGCGATCTGCTGCGGTGTTGGCAGAAAGGCTGATGTTGCTAAACTGACCTTTCTTTCCCGGACAGACTATATTTGCAGCCTGCAATATGCACTTTTAGACAAATGCACCTTCTGTGAATGGCTTCCCTGCTTTAGCAATCATCTCACTAACCACGTGGCTCCGACTGCTGCATTATTCTCTTTGGTTGCTTTCTTGGAGAAATCTTGCTGCCTCAGTAGATCTGTTTTAAGACTGGCAACCCGGTTCGCTCTCTCGTCTCCCTGGTATTCTGCATCCACCTCAGCATGTCTAGTTGTGTAATGACGTTTCAAATTGTATTCCTTGTGCAGCTCAACTTTCTCTGTGCAAATAAGACCGGTCGGGGTGCCCCTGTGCTCAACAAAGAAATATTGCATTTCCCACTTTTCCTGAAATTGTCGGTGCTCATCAACAACCTTTCTCTTCACCGCAGGCTTTGAAAAAGACATGTTTGGGGCTATGTGACATTTATAATTCTACTTGGTGTCACTGTCACATTGAAGTTTCAATCAAGCGTTTAGCCGACGGACGGGGAACGTCTCAACGCGTAGAGAACGTCATTTCTGCTTCTTTTTCTTGCAACCGTAGCACGGCGATCGGCAGATAAAATGCCAGTAGCAGTCTCCTTTGTTTTTACGCTCGATGTTCATGTCTTTCATGATGACACGAACACCGTGGCGTTTGCAGATGGTAGAAAGTGCAGGGATAGCGAGCGCAAAAAAGGCGACTGCTCACGGCACCGGGCTGTTGTTACAGGAGAAAGAAGCGGAAACGACACCGTGACATATAACAAATAACATCAGCTGTTTCTGATGTTAGTTGTTTTGACTGCTTTTACATTATATTGAAATATATGTAATGTTCATGTTTGCTGCAATGCAAACGCAGTGATGCAAATAAAAACATGGAGCCACAAATTACGGTGCGACCCTATAATTAGTCCGGGTTACCGGGGACTGTTGTTGCCGATGAACAGGTGTCGCTATGTGACTGCAGACTAAATTGGGCTGCATTGAGTTCATGACTTTTCTTTTATCCCGCCGCCTACGCATCACTGTGAGAGTTAATATGAGATCTCTCTCTGTGGAAAAATAACTTTAAATCCCACTGACGTGTGTATAAATCTATATACGTATAATGTCCCGCTGGGCAGCAACTTAAAAAAAGAACTTTTTTTGAAGTGTTGTGAACGCAGCGCGCTGGGGCGAATGTCGGCGTTGCCCAATAGAAAGGAGGAAGCCAGCCAGGCACAGGAAAGAAAGAAACACTCCAGGGCAACGCTGCTGGAACTTTGACTCATTGAGAAATGTTTCCCTGCTTGCATCAAGCCCGGCTGGTGTCCCCTGAGATCCATATCCCACCCTGATTGGTGGGTTAATTCAGCTCCGCCCACCACACTGTAAAGCGTCATACATTATCAAACTAACATTACATTTTCATATTAAGGTGGGGCCAAAAACTATCGTCCTGCGGGCCGCAATTGGCCCACGGACCACGAGTTTGAGACCCCTGGTGTAGGAGGACACCTACTCTGTGTCTGGTTAAGTATAAGAGCCCTTTGTTAGGGGGACCGCTGGACTCTTAGCACCAGCTTTGGGGTCACAGGGTCACATCTGGAACACACACACACACACACACACACACACTATGCACAGACTGGTACTCTTTGTTCATACCTGTGTAAGACGTCATAATGAACTTGTGCATATTCATGTAAGCTCAATAAAGAGCAGTGTTACGAGGGAGCAGACGAGAGCGACTGAGGTCAAGTGAAGGAACGGCGCTGTCACAGTTCTCTCCCTCATCAATTGTCTGGTTCCAGCGGTGGGTCTGTGCTAGACGACCCATCACCAGCTTTTTCCACTGGTTACCAGTACGTGGTAGAATCCACTTCCAGATCTGGTTGTCTTTAAATCTGTGAATGGATTGGCTCCATCTTATCTCTCTTTAACAAAAGAATCCAAGTGGAGCCCTCAGGTCTGCAGATAAGCAGCTTCTGACCAGAACTAGACGTAAAAACAGAGGTGAGCTTTATCGATGGCTGCAGCCAAACTCTGGAACAGTCGCCCTTCACATCAGGTCATCACCAACACTGGACATTTTTAAAAGCCGGTTGGAAACACATTTGTACTCTGTAGCTTTCAATCCTGACCAGTCTTTATAGTCATTACTGTGTATGTTTCCTATTTTCTCTCTACTCTGTGCAGCACTTTGGCTCAAGCTGTTTTTAAATGTGCTGATAAATAAATGTAGATTTCTTTGAATAAAACAGTGGAGCCGAGCTTTGAGCTCAGTGTGTAACAGTGTGTGTGTGAGAGCCATGTAATGTCCATGTGTGCATGCTGACTGTGCTGCTCTGACCCCCCTCCTCCTTTCAGGGTGGAGCCTGCTGGAGTCCGATGGTTGAGACCAGGTCTGAGGAAGTGTAAGTGTGTTTTTAATGGGATTCATGAAAACAAAGCAGCACACATTCAACCATCTTCATCATGTCAGGAGTCATCATCAAAGTGTCAATCAATGAACAGATGATGGATCAATAACTGCAGCTGGATTGTGTTTGTTCTCTCCATCAGATTCCTGTCAACTCACAATCGACACAAACACAGTGAACACAAAGCTCCAACTGTCTGACAACAACAGGAAGGTGACACATGTGGAGGAGGTTCAGTCATATCCTGATCATCCAGACAGATTTGATGTTCGTCAGCTGCTGTGTAGAAATGGTCTGACTGGTCGCTGTTACTGGGAGGTCGAGTGGAGAGGAAACGTTTGTATATCAGTGAGTTACAGAAGCATCAGAAGGAAAGGAGGCAGTTATGACTGTTGGTTTGGACAGAATGATCAGTCCTGGAGTCTGTACTGCTCTGATGATGGTCCTCAGTCTGTCTGTCACAATAACAGAGTAACATCCATCTCCTCCTCCTCCTCCTCCTCTGTCTCTAACAGAGCAGCAGTGTATGTGGACTGTCCTGCTGGCACTCTGTCCTTCTACAGAGTCTCCTCTGACACTCTGATCCACCTCCACACCTTCAACACCACATTCACTCAAACTCTTTATCCTGGGTTTAGAGTCTGGTCTCCTGGTGCCTCAGTGTCCCTGTGCTGAGTGGAGTGTAAAGAGTGTCTCCTGTTACAGAAACACTCTGACTGTTGAACAGATAGTTCAGTCTGTACATGTCTGTCTCTTTCACTCACAAACACGTTTTCAGATTCATGGATTCAATCAGTTGATGTTTGAAACTCTTCTAAATGATTCCTTGTAAACTTCTTCCTCTTCAGTCACAAACAAACAGGAAGTGATGTCACATGTGTTCCTGTCCACACAGCAGAATGAGTCTATTGCTGACAGTGATGTACAAACAGAGTGAGCATTTCTGAGGCCCAAAATAAACTGAGTAGTTCACTGAATGAACAATGGACTGTGAGCTCAGTTCCTTCATCATTAGTATGGATTATATATGTATATGTATTATATTAGTATCATATATATCAGGTGCTGCTGCTTTCAGTCATTGTGCAAATGTGCTGTTTGTAAGCTTGTAAAGCTGCAGTCAGCTGAGACTGAAGAAGTCACCTGATCAGTGAGCAAACGTTTCTGAAAACGTCCAGATGAACAGAATCAACCTTTTGGGATCAGCCAGCAATGCAGCATCATTGTTGTTCAGCTTCAGAGGTTTGCAGGAATGAACTGATGACCAGAAACAGCTGCAAAGTCCAAGAAAATACCAGCTGGAGTTCAGCTGCATTTGAAGAAGTCAAAGAAAAGTAAGGATGGCAAAGGGCGACGTTTTCTTCCAAAGAGCTGCAAACATGGTCGACGCCTCATTAGAAGAATCATCTGGACATTTGTGAGGAACTCTAACCAAGAAAGCAACGTCACACAGATCCAACAGACAGTTTCCATGACTGCAAGTGTTGAGTGGAAAAATGCTACATTGCATTATTGCATCCTCTCACCACAGGAGGCGCTGTTGGCACCACTGATTGCTGATCTGCTGTTCTCTGATGATCTGATTGATACTGTGAATAACGGGACTCACTGAACTCTGTGACACAGTGAAGATTACAGAGTTTAACTTCACCCTTTAAGACTGACCACAGAACCAAGTCCGCCAGAGCTTTTGTTATATTTTTACATGCTGTGGAGCCATTTGTGGGAGCATTTCAAGTTGCTATACATCAATACAACTGTTATAGCCCTAATTTTAATAATATGTATGCATTAAGTCCATAGTAACTACATAAACTGCAAAAAAAACCTCTGCTCATCCATCTCTGTGTGTATCAGGATACATTTGGGTCATAATACACAGAAAAATCAGAGTTATTACCTGTAATAAATGTGAAAGATTCCTGCAGTGATAACCAGGCAGGACTGAAACACATCCAAGCTGTCACCACGGTAACAGCACCGCCCATCCACAGGTGAGGGGAGGAGCAAAAAGAGGGACTTTGACCATTTTATACTAAAAACACTCAACTAATGTTTCTAATATGAAACAAATAAGCCCACATTAATGTGAGCGTTTATTAAATAATAATAATGATGATTTCCTCCTGATCTCATTTCCACAGCAGAGAAAACTGTGGTGTATATTGAGGTGGAGGGTGTGGTCTGTGGCTCAGGTGTAGAGTGAGGGTGGGGTGCACCACAGCAGCATGCTGGGACTGCTGAGGGTGGAGGAGGGAGTGATGATGACATCAGAGCTGCAGCACAGAGACCAGTGAACACACAGTCTGTTCATCTTTGCATAGATACAATATACAGCACAATATTGAATGACAGACACGCTGTGGGAGCTTCCACAGATACACTGACGTCAGCATCCAGAGTCCTCCTGCTGCTCCCCCCTCAGAGCCCCGTGATCAGCACCAACACATTCAGTTAGATGACAGAGTCCAGCTGCAGCTAGAATCAGCTCCCCTCTGTGAACAACAGCACAGCGTCAGTGTTTCACACTCAGTGAAAGGAGGAAACAGCAGAAGAACACCATGTGTGCTACGTTTCCCAGGACACACTACAAACTGCACAAATACAGAGCAGCACGTGGAAGGACCTGGAGCTGCATTTACAGAGCTGCAGACAGCGTGATGTCCTGTATGGACAGGTGGAAGGAACCAAGTCCTCAGCTGGAACACTCGTGTTTGTCCACAGACAGGAAACACAGCAGGAAACTTCCTCACAGAAGTGCAGCTCATGGATAACACACTTCCTGTCAGTCAGAATGAGGCTGCAGCCAAACACAGAAAGGTGTTTTTGTCCAGATGAGCCCAGAGAAGAAACACGAGTGTTCACAGACATCAGAAGCTCAGAGAGGTGAAACATGAGGTTGGAGTCCTCGTCAGCATCCAGAAGAGCTGCTGTGAAACCCTGAGTACTCATGACAGACTCTGATGGCACAAACACATCATGATTCAAACAGAAAGACAAACATGGAGCTCCTGATCCTCCTGCATGAGAACAAGCTGACATGAGCGCTGTGTCTGAGAGTGTCTCCCTGTCACAGTGACAATAACACAGCTGCTGCTCACAGTCATTAAACTGACCTGAGGTCAGCTGTGCTCCTTACATATGAACCATGTGACCTCACATCAGTGCTGTGGATGACTGTAGTCATAGAAGAGTAGAGCTGTAGCAGGTGGTGTGAGGAGGAGGTGGTGTATTCTAGTTAACGCAGTACTGAAACACTCCAGCAGAGGGCGCTGTTAAGTCCTTATTGTAACACAGTTACTGTGTGCAGTTAGACTTCATACATAATCTGCACTTATTTCCATCAGACATGCTGTCAGTAAATGATTGGTTTCTATTGATTCTACTTCCTGTTGACTCGTTTGATGACAGTGAAACAATCACAGCTGATTGTGTGATGATGTAAACTGTCACTGTTACATTCAGTGTGTGTGACATAATGTTAGTGCAGGCTGATAACAGCCTGGTTCTGTTAGAAACACATGAACGTGTCCATAGATCAGTGTGTGTTTAACATGAGAGCTTCAGCCCTGCTGATGTGTTAAATAAAGACATGCAGGAAAACTGATGAGACTCTGAAATAACTCTTTATATTTATAATGTAACTCTGCATCAAAAGAACAACAAAGGATCCCAGACAGGTTTCTGTGAACAAAGACCATTCTGATGTTTCTGTGTTTCTAACACTTTGACATTATTAGTAAACAGACTGCAGTGAGCAGCATTTATAAAGAGCTTCTATATAAAGATATGACAGCTGTTTGACAAGTTTATCACTCTGTGTTTGGACCTGATCAGTCCAGCTGTTTACTTGAAACATGTTCATTTACCTGTTCTGTTATATTCATGTTCTTGTCTCTGTTGAAAACACATTTTAATGTCCCTCAGATTTTTCTCCCAGATGAATAAATATAAAAATGACACAAACTGACTGCAGCTACTTTTTGTCCTTTCTGTCAAAAACCTTCATGTGACTCATGAGAGACACGTTTCAGCTGTTTGTGACAGATCAGAGGCCAACAAGTCATTTATAACACTTTCCATCATTGTTTAAAGTTCTCAGTGTTTCTGTGTTGCTGCGTATAGGATCTCCCAGCATCATCACTGTGCTGTCCAATCATTGTGTGCGAGGTTACCCTTATAGTGCGATGTGTGTTTGCACAAAGAGAAGCATGTGTGTCAAATATAAATAAGCACAGAACAGAAACAGCTGCTCGTTTCTTCTGTTTAGAGTCAAGTTAGTGTTTTGTGTCTTTGTTTGAGGCCTGATGTCGAGCAGAGGTGTGTGTAACTGCACTGCTCTGTTATATGTGTGAAGTGTGTGCTTCTCTTCAGCATCATCTTTGTCACTGCTGATTCCTTTGTGTCATCATGTGTTGAGAAGAGAGAACAGTTATAACGGAGGAGCAAAAGGAAGCCCTGAAATCTGCATCAACAAGGAAGTGTTGGCTCACCAGTGATCCCAGCAGAGCCACTGGTTTGGCTCCAGTTGTTCTAGATTCAATGATGTTGTTGCTACAGATACATGTCAGCATCTTTATTGAAT
Source organism: Copadichromis virginalis (assembly GCF_057382275.1). NCBI lineage: Eukaryota > Metazoa > Chordata > Actinopteri > Cichliformes > Cichlidae > Copadichromis > Copadichromis virginalis. The sequence continues at coordinate 5,320,775 of NW_028188589.1, read as the reverse complement.
TTAATATGAAGCAGAAATGGTGTCATTAGGAGAAGAAGAGGAGAACAAGTCCGGCGAGGAGGCAGCAGCTCTTAAAGATGAAACAGCAGCTCAGCCCTGAGCTCAGAGAGCTGCACATGAAAAAGCTCCTCAAGCAGATCCTGTCAGAGGTTTGTCATCAACAGGAGGAACTGTTCACATCATAGGATGAAGATGCTGTCAGCTGGATGAAGAAGGTTATTTAATGCAAACGTTCACACTGAAGTCAAATTGTTGTCGTGTTGAACAGATTCATGTACTGATCGTCTCCAGAATGTTAGAAGAGCTTCAATGAATCATTAGAAACAACTTACAGCTGCACAGCTGTGTCAAACACATCTGTGTGTCATTGTGGGATTGTTGTGTTTCTACATGTGACACACGTCTAAAACATGCACACAATCTGAACACAAACAGGGACTCATGTGTTCCCACAGCCAGATGCTGAGAGCCATTTCCTTGTAGTCCTGTGTCTACATACATGAACCATTAGATGTTATTGGAATGATTGTCAGCTCTGATAGTTTCATGTGTGTTTAGCTGGACGCTGTTTGATCCTCGACATGTTTAAAGGTGTCCAGTCCTGAGACACTGGGGCTGGAAACAGCTGTGATGTCATTGGACTGTCACACAGACAGAAGTGCATGAAGTGAGCAGCCGAGGAGCCGCTGATGTTTTGGATTCAACAGCATTTGAAAGGTCGACACAGACACATTTGCACACAGAAAGCTGAATCTGTCATATGCCACAGTGAACTCACTGTTCAGTGTTTTTCAGGAAGCTTCTTAACTGCCTCTGCTGCCAAACAAGCAGCTGATGTCCTTGAGAAGAAGCTGAAGAAGTCTTCAACAACAAATACAGGAAGTGGACTTTCAAATACTAGATTCACTTTAGACTCACAGAGAAATGACTCAACCAGCTGTGTTTGACTCTATGAAAGGTCAGTGTGTGTCTGCACACAGACTGTTGTGTTGGACTGTTATTCAGTTGTCTGCTGAATGTTTTCAAATGTCTGCATCTCAGCTGTGATGAGGCTGGGGGTCATGGGAGGCCACCGTAGCAGCCTCTTTAACATCATGACATCATCATAAATGCTGCTGGACTGTCTGATGGGCTGACGGTGAAAAAGCCGTCGGGAAGGAAACAGAAGACATTTCAGAGGCTGCAGCAGATTTCTTTGATTCGGGGCCTTTTTCAGCTTTATTGGACAGAGCAGTGAAGATAAGTGACAGCAAAGCAGAGAGAAAGGGGGCGTGGCCCGGGTCAAAGCCAGGCCAGCTGCTCTCCACCTCGTGGTCACCTGCTCATCCTAGTGAGCTCCACCAGCAGCCCTTTCACACACTTTACACTGTCAAACACTGTGTGTGGACCTCAGCTAACAACAGGCTACATTTAAGTCTGGACTACATGCTTTTATATTGTTTTTATTCCATCAGCAGCTCAACATCATGAGCAGCTTTGACATAAAGACATCAAACTCAAGCTGACTTTAAGCTACTTTTAATACAGGGGCTCAAAAACAACAACATCTTTATTATATATCAGGACAGAAAGTCATTTCATCTCAAAGGGAAACAGCTTTATTTGGAATAACCAGCACTATCAACTGGTTTGGGATCTCCACCAGTTTCATGTCTTTGCAGCTTCTCCAACAAAGTTCCTGTAAAATCAGCATGTTTGTCTTTATTGGTTTGATAGTGATTGATTATTCAGTCCCAATCTGCTGTCATCTAAAGAACAAAATGATGTTTCTATGAGTCACAAAGCTCCAGATGTTGTCGGCTTCACAAAGAAAACAAAGAACTTAAACACAAAGTGTTTGGAGCCAAAATGTTCCCAAGCTGCTCTTTTTGAAATGGCAGAGGTACAGTGGTGTCTAACAGCACACTGTGGAAGGCAAACATGTTATTGTTGGATGAAACTTCATGAATCCTTTGTAGATTTGAGCTGTTGGAGCCTTTCTTTTCTCTTCAGGTGTACAGATGCTGAGGAGGCAGGTGGAGCAGGTGGAGCTGTTGTGATGCTGCAGAGGGTGTGTCTTAGTAACTCTGTGAGGCAGAACTGGATCCAACATTGTGGATGTGTTGATGTTGGAGCCATTAAGAGTCTCTGGCCACACTGTAGGATTTCCCTTTGATCCACTGTGGGGGCATTTTGGAGTCTGTCAGTGAAACTCTTCATGTTTGTGTTTGACTCCAGTTTATAGAAACAGAGAAATGTGTCATGCTTTTGTTCGGCCTCCACAAATACACACATTTGTTCATTGGTTGGACTTTTTGGAAGGAGACACATTGAAAACCATGTTAATAAGATCTTGTTGTTTCCTGTGGATCCGACACAGAGAGTGGACTTCAGACAGAAAGCGTGGAAGAGATTTTAGAGGCCGTGTGTGGCAACAGGAAGTTTCTGTGTGTTTGCTGATCTTACATGTGGAAAACAACACGTGATGTTTGTGAAGTTCTACAATGATCATTGTTCTCACAGCATTTTGAGTGGGAACAGTTCAAACTGGGAGTAGTGGGAGTTATTTACTGATTGAAACAAGCTGAATGTTTCTGTGACGATGAAGATCAGCAGCTCAGCTGATCAATGAACTGACATCTATCAGTCGTTTCATGAGATGAAGTCATCAGCAGACATTTGTTCTGACTGTGTGATGAATGTCAGAACGTCAGGGCTCTGCTTTAGTCACTGCTTGATGATCATTGGCTCATTGTTGAATCCAGGGCCCAGTCTGACCTCTGACCTTTGCTGCAGGTCTTCTGTGTTATCTCCACTTTCATGTCTGATCTTCTGCTGTATCGTCCAAAATAAACATCTGGATCATTTCCAACACTTCAGCAGATCTTTAGTTTGGGCAGTGCAGCACAGAATAACACATATTGTACTATACTGCCCACTTCCTGATCTTATTGGATCTGTGTGTGAGGTTGGTGAAGGAAACACATGTTTACTGAGTGAGTCGCTGCCATTAGGAACTAGTTTTTATATCACAGCCTGGAAATCACACAGGACCATTTCTGCAAGTGAAAAGTCGTCATTGGAGGAAAATGATTGTGTAGTTTGTGCGACTGAAGAATTGTCCCAACTACATGTGCTGCTGACCCTTGACCTTTCCTTTAGGTGCACAGAGGAGTCTGTGGGAACATCCAGAACTGAGGCATCTTGTGTACAAACGTGTTCAGACCAGATGTCAAATGATGTCAGATGTCATCCGTGAATGGATGCAACTGTGGATCGTTCCAATAAAATGAGGCAGTTTTGTAAGTACAAGCCCACTACAACCCATCATCAACATTTTAAATTACATTATACATCTTCACTGATATAAAGCACCACTATTTTAACCTGATTCACTTTTTCCACCCTAACAGTTCATTCCTCAAATCAAACAAGATATTTGACCCTAAAAAAATGCATCAACAAATAATTTTGTAATAAAATATTTATTCTTCAACTTTTACAAGTGAAATCAAACAAGTGTGTTTAAGAGTGAAACCAGAGTGGAAGCTGCTCATATAGAGTCCAACCCAGGCTAAAGTAAGCTGAGTAGAGCAGCACCATCAAAGTGTCGGCTCTCTGAACACGGTGCAAGATCGCCATCTGCAGGACAAAACTAGTTTTTCTCGCCCTCCTTGTCAACATCAAGATGATGTCATCGTACAGCAACTGATTCCCTGTCCGTCTGGAACAAAGCATTTACATTAAAAAAGACATTTACAGAAAATACAAACACCAACAACACATCTCATCATCACATGATATTTTATTATTTATTATATTATATATTTTTATTGTACCATCAACATCAACAAATACCAGCATATTTTCTTTGAGATTGAGTAGAGTGAACCTTTCCCTTGGTTCACTTCCTGCTCGCAGCATCAGCTGACCTCTGACTTCCTGGTTAAGGTCTCTCAGCGTTGACTGGAATATCAAATCGGACTCACACCATGTTCTTGTAATGTGGTCATGTCTGTCCGCTGTTTGAAGAGCATCTCTGGCCTAAACACAATAGGAAGAACAACAACACGGCAAAAAAAAACAACACATTTCCATATTAGATGAAGGGCACCGTAACTGGAAATGGTAACATTCATCTGATGCTGCTTTGGATTTATCTTCTGTTTTAGATCAACTTTGATCACTTCGAGCCATCTTAAGTCCGTTTGTTCTAACTTCTCACTAACATCTCGTATGATTTCAGATCCCTGCTGTTCCCCAGCTGCCCTGTAGGTTTGTGCTTTGACCTCCAGAGGGCGACAAATCAGCACAGACAGAGAGCTCCATTCAAACTTTGCTGCCATCAGGAATAATTCTTCAAATATAATCATCAGTGTTTGAGCAGTTATGATATCAGGGACAATCTAGACATGTGTGACAATACTGAACATGTCACATGACACACCTCAAACATCATGTGATCCACTCTCAGTCTGCACTTTCATTCATGACTTCAACAGGTTGAAATGAGCTTTGAAGAAACATTCAGTGGAATAAATCTTTCATGGATTCATGTGAGCAGCAGATGAACTTTACAAAGAATCAGTGGATTTATCTTCTGTTTTAGACCAACTTTGATCACTTCGAGCCATCTTAAGTCCGTTTGTTCTTCTCACTCACTAACGTCTCGTATGATTTCAGATCCCTGCTGTTCCCCAGCTGCCCTGTAGGTGGCCTCAGTGTGTCTCACACCATTTACAGATGATTACAGGTCGTTTACAGTTCAAACAGGTCCAACATAAGAAATATGCAGAAAATATCCTGCTATAACAGTTTGGGTCAAAGTGCAGATGTTCCAGATGTTCTGAGTCTGTCTGTGTTTCATGTTAACATGTAGATGTTGGACCAAAGTGAAGCTTTTTGATGTGACAGCAGGAATGTGAAGTGTAACTCTGAGCTGTAGGAAATGAAACTAAACGGACTTTTTCTCCTTTATTTATAGGAAAGTGTAGGAGAGCAACAGATGAACAAGCGTTACTGTAACAGGAAACATCAGAGGACCTTTATGTTCATCATCATCACTGTTTCCTTGTTCTGTCACAAACACACAACACTTCCTGCTCTCTCTCTGATGGATCTGATTGGCTGTTTCATTCACAGGAGGTCAGGGCGTCACACAAACAGCTTTAACTGCACAACGACACACTTTAAATCATCTGCAGACAAACCTGTGTGTTTGATTTATGAAGAAATAATAAAGACGTGTGTACAGCTGTCCATGAAGCAGCTTCTCACACAAACTCTGACACTTCAGCCACTTTAATTCCTGCAAAGCTGCGTAATAAAGAGCTGTGACTGCTATGAGCTGCTGATGATGACTGCATGAAGCTCTCAGCTGAAGCTTCTTTCATTTATTTTAATGTTAATGTCGCCTTTTTAAGTCTGTGTGAGGATTTTAATGACACACATTAAAGGAGCTTCTTTGATTAGAACCAAATTCATGTTGATTTTCAGCCTGAAATGATAAAAACTTTAATAATTCTGTTTATAATCATCAACCTGGAGACTAATGAAAAGTATAATAGTGAAAAAAAGCCTTTATTATTTGAGTAATGCCTGAATCTGCTCAGAGACGGAGACAACACAGAGGTGTTGATGACAGTTTGACATTAACTGAATTAAAAACAAAGTGCTCTTATTGTGAAAATCTGCCTCCTACTTCTTTAAATCATTTTTATGTATTTTTTAACCTCACAGTGAAACATTGAGGCATTAATCTGACACAGTTTGATCAGCAGCTGTGTTTTTACTGACGTTTCACTTTGATTTGTTCAGACTGAGCAGAGAGGATCGGTTCTCTGTGTGCGCACTGCTGAGAAACACAAGCTCATTTCTGCTGTTTCATGAAAAGTGTTATGAGGAACAAGAAGTTCAGCCTCTAAACTCTCAGCGTGAGGACTGAGTGAAGAGTTTCAGAGCAGAGAGTTTTGGCTCACAGCTTTTAGCGTCTACACAAAGAGACGATTACGCACTTGATCTGAGAACATCTCCACCTCCTACAAACAAACTCTCCTACGAGCAGCTGTCACAACCACAACAGGCAGAAGACTGGATTTCTTCAGGTCAGATTTCATGCAGTTTGCATAAATTGTGTGTCACAGACTTTGTAGTTCACATTTGTGTGACTCGTTTAAATCTTCTCCTCCTGAAAGTGAAACTCTTACAAACACATCAGGCCACAACCTGCTGCAGGTTAATGATTGATCTGAAGGCAGCTGACCTTTGAGCAGGAACTTGTGAGTCTTTTATTGTGTTTAGCACTGCCAAGTGCTGGCCTCTGCTTCCACCATCACATTTACACTGGTAGGTTCAGCACTGCTGCCTGCTTCAGACTGAATCCAGCAGCACAAAGACACAAGTTAATAAAATCAGCATCTATTCCTTTATCACTGCTTTGTTACAGAGGAGAACAACGCTCCAGTAACGCGTAATCCGATTACTTTTTTCAAGTAACGAGTAAAGTAAGGGATTACTATTGCAAAATCAGTAATTAGATTACCGTTACTTTCCCGTAGGAACGCTGCGTTACTGCGTTACTAAAACCGTGATTTTTTGCGAGAATGTCTCACGACAGTGACGTAAGCGAGTGCGCCGTTAGTGACAACAGCTGTGTGCAGATCAACAATGGATCACATATCGATTGTGGGAGAGAGTATGAGCGTGCAGCGTTTAAAGCGTGGAAGTACTGACCTTACTTTGAGTTTGATTCCATAAAAAGTGACAAAAACATTAGCGTCCGCTGTGCGTGGGAAGAAAACTTCTTTTTACAGCGAAAAAACCCCTAAACTTCCAACAAGCACCGAGTAGCTACGACGTAATGGGAAACTCACAGAGAAACTCGCGGATTCTTCCACTGACCGCGGCACACCTGCACCAGGGTAAACCTCCACCTACCCCACTCCTGCTTTACAGGTGAAAATAGAGCAACAGGACCGCTGAGTCTTTGACTTTATTTATTTTCTGCTGTGTTTTACTTGCATCTATTTGAAAGACTGAGTGTAAACACAACAAATATTTTATTTTATGAGCTGGAATGTGCAGAAAATAGGTTTAAATGTTAAACAAATTTCTTCCAGTCAGAGAATGTTGCATATAATTAAATGTTTGCTTGATGCATAAAGTTAAAAGATTAAAACTAATAAAACAAGTTTTAAAAAGAGACTTTTCCATTTGATTACATTTTGTATGATGGATTATGCAGAAAAAGTAGAATTGGGCTGAAAGATCTATCGCTTTATCACCTACTCAGGTTGGAAATCGTGTTTTTAAAAAGTAACTAAGTAATTAATTACTTTTGAAAATAAGTAATCAGTAAAGTAACGGGATTACTTTTTTTGGGAAGTAATTAGTTACTGATTACTGTTTTCAAGTAACTTGCCCAACACTGGACAGAGTGTTGGCTTCATCACCGACACACGTCACCACATCAGGAAACAGCTGGTTCAGTGAGTATTTAAGGTTCACTGCAGACAAACTGGAGAAAAACGAATCACATGAAACATTTGTTACTGGTTTCTGACCTCGTCGTAGAGACTCACATACCTGTGTTCTGCTATCAGTGTGATCACATGTGCTGGTACAGTTTGCCAGGTTGACCCATGTAACCTCCACTATCCTGTAGACGTGGAATATGTTTCACATATGGATCGCTTCATTACTCGACTATGACTGTGTGCTTCACAGGTGCTTATAGAAGTGCTGCTTTACACAAAAGCAGACAGTAAAAATAAGAACTGCAGGTCCAGACCACAGGTTTATGTGTTGATAATGATGATGTGCAGTCACTCATTGTCACAGGATACTTCCTGCAATGATGCTACGGGTCACGCAGTTCTGCAGAAGTGGAGGAAACAGATGCTTTTCCTAACAGAGACACTTTAATGACTTAAAGAATCTAACTGACACACAAACCTCAGTTTGTCTGACATTCATGAGAGTAAACTGCTCCTGAATGTTCTGTTAGTTCACTGGATGATTGCTCCTGTTTACCTGACTTCAAATGTAAAGATCCCTGACACAAACTCTCACGAGTTCAGCGGCGACACGATCGCACAACCAGCCGCGACGTTAAAGGCCGACGCGCTCACTACCTTTGGTTACAGCTCTCAGCTCACACGACATACACAAAAATAATGACAACACGAGTCCTCTGTAGGACGTCACTGTGGTTTACTGACAATGTTCTCAACAACAGACGCACAACCCTGGTTTGGTCTGATTATTTGTGTTGTACGGCTTCGTTGGTCTGACGAGCTTTTAGGGATGTCAGCAGAAGGATTTCACGTGCTGAGGTCATATTTATGAATCAACCTGAACAGCTAATACTTTACCTCTTTATTTTATAACACATATGAACACGTTATAGTAGATTTGTGCAATGTGTGTTTCACGTCTTTATGGGCGTATAGATCTGTAAACAGGCTGATGGGTGTGTGTCTGTTTATTGTAGCGGTGCAGAAATGTTAAAAATGATGATAATAACAACACTTCTCACATCAGGCTACAACACAAACCTCCTGATAGCTGCAAACACCAAAACCCCCAACGACAGGCACACAAAGAGCGAGCAGGGACCCACCCTGACAGCATGTGAGCCTCCTACTACGACTCACTGTGGAGCAACACAACACCAGGAGACGGAGGATATGAGAGAGGATACAACTGCTGTGGGGGAGCAGCCACACACTCCACAGGAGACGATGGGGTGAGAGATGGTTCGGTGCTCCTAACATCATGTGGACGCTCGTCTGCACATAAACAAACCTCACCTAACCCCACCTCCTTTCTCTTTTTGCAGGGTGGGGTGCTCCATCCTTACACACTTTGCACCACGTGGCGCTCCATCTATTCGTTTACCTTCTTGGGTCTCTTCCTCCTCTGTCCCAGCCCATTGAGGCGATCGCTGGGGTCCAGCCTGTAGTGGGAGTGGCTGTCCTCGCTCATCCTGTCCCCGTCCACTCCGGGTTATTCCTTTCTTCTTTCTGTCCTCTGAATCGAGCTGACCTCTCTCCTCTCTGGTCCTCGCTCTCTGAACCGGCGGAGCATGAGAGAGAGGAGTGGTTGGGGAGAGGGAGGGGAGACGAGCGAGGGAGGGAGGGAGCACAATGGTGTTGCCATGGCAGCAGCTGCCACCAGTGTTTATCTGGCAAACCAGAATAGTTGCCACACGTTGCCACACTCGCACACTCGGCAGCCATACGTTTGTGTGCGACCTGCCCGTGGCTTCCTCGTTACAGACACACCGAGAGGAAACGCTCAGACACAAGGCCGAACATGAACGAACACTCGTGTGTGTGGGAGGAACAGGGCACAGACTCCACGCCGTCGTTAAAGATGGCGTGTGTGCTAAACGGAGCTGTGCGCTGATCGATTAGTCAAGTGAAAAAAACAAAGGAAGCTGTCTGGATGGAGTTTGCTGCTCCCACTAATCAAAGAGATGCATCACAGCTGGAGCTGATTGATGCACGAGCCACCGTTTGCACAATCCCACCGACTCCACGCTTGTGTTTCCTTTCTGCACCATGTTGTTAACACTGACCCCACACTGTGTTCATGAGCTAAAGAAATCAGGATGATTTCACGGACCCACACAGACCCACACAGACCCACACACCCACACACACACACACACACACACACACACACACACACACACACACACACACACACACACACACACGCACCCACACACACACACACACACACGTCCTGCATGCTAAGAAGTGAGTGAAGGATGCAGAGGTGTTGAGACACTGAGGATGTGGGAGCACAGACACCGTTCAGCCTGTGTTTGTGTATCAGAATGAATCAGGCAGAAAAACATTCAAAGCAAACTGGTTGTCCTAAAGTGAATCAGGCTGCAGTCAAACTTCAGCTGATCTCTCATCAAAGCTCCCAGATCGATTCGTGCTCCAGTTTCACCATTTCAGCAACACTGTGGGAGAACGGGGTCAGCTTTCAGCAGGGGCCACGATTATGCACAGAAGGAAGACGGGACACGGCCGGTCCTTCAACCATCGTATGGATGTAAGAGCCTAACACAGGTAACACAGGTCACAGCAGCAGAGCTGGTAGCAGCTTTGTGCGCTTGTAGAAAACTCAGCGGTACTGCAGAGGTTGTGTACTTTACCAGGGAAACGTATGTATTTTGTGTGTGGTTGAAGATTTCCAGGTTGTGTGTTCTCCTGTTTTATTCAGTTTATCAGAAGTCAGCAACTAAAATGTAAAAGCAGCTAAAAAGAAAAGACAATGATAGCATTGTGTGCACAGTGTGTTACAGAGCTGTTGGTGGCAGTCCAATCCAATCCAATCTTATTTATAAAGCACTTTAAAATAGCCAGCACAGGAACAAAGTGCTGCACGGAAAATAAGTTAAAACAATAGAACAACAGAAAACAGCAAAATAAATAAATAAAACACATAAAACATCAAATGAAAACAAAACAAGATAAAACAGCATCGAATCACCTAAAAACAACTGAAATAAAAACCAACATCTCACGTGGTGTCAAAGCTCAGGGTAAAGAGGCGGGTTTTCAAGACTTAAAAACAGGTAAAGAAGAGGCCTGTCTGATCTCCAAAGGAAGCTCGCTCCACAGTTTGCAGCTGCTACAGCAAAAGCAGGATCTCCTCTAAGTTTACGCCCAGTCCTGGGTACATGCAGGAGCAGCTGATCAGCTGGCCTGTATGAGGCTGTCGCAGCTCAGAGAGATGAGATGGGGCGAGGCCATGGAGAGCTTTAAAAGTAAATAAAAGAATTTTAAAATGAATCCTAAAAGAAATGGGCAGCCAGTGACGTGAAGCTAAAACAGGGGAAATGTGCTCAAACTTTCGAGTGCCAGTTAAAAGACGAGCTGCAGCATTTTGACTAATATATGATGCGCTGACCCCAACATGAAGGTCATCACAGTAATGCAGCCGAGTGCTGACAAAGGCCTGGATCACTGTCTCAAAGTGCTGCCGTGAAAGAATTGGCTTTGTTTTTGCAGCTGCCTGAGCTGAAAGAAGCTAGATTTGACCACTGCCTTGATTTGACCACTGCAGGTAGAATGAAATGCCAGCATGTTGTTCACACTTCTTACCCGAGCTGTTCTCCAGCCCATCCGTGAGTGTGGCTGTGAACAGAGGAAGCACTCGAGCAGAAAGTGCTCGTGTGAATGAGTTCAGAGTAGAGCAGCTCGATGTGGGAACAACTCGTGGCGTTCATTTAGAGAACGAATATGTTCATGGTTACTGTATCTCCTCAGCCGAGCCGCCCTTCGTGCCCCTCCCACAGCCACATGCTCCGTCAGTCTGCCTGGCAGAGAGGGAGGGGGGCGTCTGGCCTAGTGCCAGGCTCTCTCAATATTTTATGAGAGGGAGGGGAGGGAGGAGGTGCAGCGGGTTGGTTGGGGGTTAAGAGACTAGCTACACTGAACTACGACGGGGAAACAATTATCCTCCCTGCTGAATTTATAAGTTTGCTCACTTACAGAGAAATGAACAGTCTCTGATTTTTACCTGAGTTTAGAAACATCGAACAAAAAACATATCAGTTATGAACAGATCTGCATGTCCCTGAATGAAGTGTGTGATCCTCTACAACCCTGGATCCCACAGACTGGCTGTGGGACTCTCAGGATATAGATGCAAAGGGCGTCAGCATGAAGCTCGGTGACTGTGGGTGCAGCAGTTCTGACCATGATGTGATCAGTCAGCCTCATGGGCGGAGGATGATCATAGGAAAGGAAACTCACACAGGAGGAGCTGGTTAATGGTGAGAAGGCAGGTGGATGACAGTCACCACATACTGGTAACACTGATAGAGGATTGAAGTAGGAGGAAACCAGGGAACCAGGAGCAAAGCCTCACACAAATAAGAACTACGAGACTTACAGTAACAATAAGAGCTGTACAACATGGAACAGCAGCAGCGATGGAAACAACCTCGTGTTTGTTCCCATATGGAAAAGAAATAGTAAAAACATATATGATTTACTCATGAAAGTGGCCACTTTCTCATTACTTTCATATATTTTTTTAGTAAGTATACAAAACATACAAGTTTCATTGTATAACTTTTCAAGGGATCTTATATGTGTTTTCACTCTTGTATGCTTTTCATACAAGTTTCATACAAGACAGATAAAAACTTTGTAAGATTTATATATATCTTTTCCATATGGGTTGGAGCAGGGATGGTTAGAAAGAGACGACGCTGCTTTGTGCACGGACCATATTTATGAGTACGAGTAGTGAGTTTAATGATATTTCAATTATATGACAAATATCCAGTGTTGGGGAGTAACAGAGTACACGTACGAGTAACTGTATTCTGTTACAGTTACTGTTTAAACAGGTGGTATTTAGAATACAGTTACTTTGTTGAAATAAATGGATTACACTGCATGTTGGGGAGTAACGGAATACACGTACGAGTAACTGTATTCTGTTACAGTTACCGTTTAAACAGGTGGTATTCAGAATACAGTTACTTTGTTGAAATAAATGGATTACACGGCGGTACTTTCCTGTTTCATATTGTGGCGGGTCAGGACTGTTTGGGTTTGTTTGACATGTTCTGTTGTTCCAGGCGGCAGCGTTGTGGTTGCCATGGTTACAGGGTGACACGCTGCGTGTTTCCTGGGTGAGAGAGGCCTTGTTGTTGTGCTAAGCTAACAGGCAGAATGTAGCATCATGGGCAGTGTAGTCCGTGCTGCAGGGAGGATGGACTGCTGTACCCGTGATGTGTCTGTGAGCGAGGAGGGAGAGAAAGGAAAAGCACGAGCTGTCACCGAGCAGAAACGGGAGCTGGAAGCATGTAAATATAATAATAACCACTGCAAGAAGAGAGCCTGACGAGCCGTTAAGACTCGACCGTACACCGTGTTCCTGTTTTCCTCCGAAAACAATAAGTTCTGTTGTCTGTGAAGGTTCTCAGTAGGGCTGCCACGATTAGTCGACTAGTCACGATTAGTCGACTATCAAAATCGTCCACGACTGATTTAATAGTCGACGTGTCGTTTGAAGCTTTGTAAGATCGCAAAAGACGCAGGAATAATAGCAGGATTTAAGAGTGTAATAACGGACTGAAACAGAAGATGGCAGCACTGCATGTACAAGGATGCCAGCTGCCGTTAAACCCCGAAGAAGAAGAAGCAGCTGTGTCCCAGAATTCATAGCGCGGCCCAGCTTAGTTTCCAACAATGGCGGTAGCTAGTTAGTTTTAACTTTACTCTTATTATTCTTTCTGGGTCACAAAATAAACGTTTAACATATTTTCAGGCGAGAATGTAGCTGTGTAAACTTCAAATATCTGCTCAGTTTATCAGGACACCACATATTTTCAAAAGCGCTCCGACGTTTTTGGAGACGTCTGTTACCCACTAGCTCGTTAGCGAGCCGGGGGCGAGGCTAACTAGAGCCGTGAGAACACCGGACTCCCGGCAAATTGTTTTCAAACCCACCGCCGTCTTTCGCGACTCAGGTTAAATATATATGAGTCACTTAGATAAATTAAAAATGTTGTTGTTTGGCTTTTTTTTTTTTGTATTTTATTTGTTCCTGAGTAAATCGGTTTGGCTGAGATTAAAGTTTTTACACAGCTGAATAAACTCAAGCAGACAGCTGATCATCAGAAGTGTGAGATGCTGGAGAATATACTCCAGTGTCCTGTTATATTTTAGATAGCAAGGAGTTTATTAAACTTCACCGAAACAATCTGCAAATTTCATTAAAATTTAATAAACTATCATCTTGTCTTTATTTTTAGTTAGCACAAACACTTAAAGCTGTAAGCTAATGATAGTTATATAAGACCAGATGCTGCTGGTGCAATAAGCTGTAGTTTTATGTTATGATGATCTGATTAGTCGACTAATCGCATAAATAATCGGTGACTAGTCGACTATCAAAATAATCGTTTGTGGCAGCCCTAGTTCTCAGTCATCCAGGCCATCGTAGTCTGAGGAGCTTGCAAAGAAAAGCGTCTGGACTTCTTTAAGTTGCTTGAAGACGTTTCACCTCTCATCCGAGAAGCTTCTTCAGTTCTAAGAACAGAAGGTTTGACTCTGTTCTGCTCCTTTGACAATAAGTTCTGTTGGAGCAGCCTTTCAACGCCTCTCTGTCTCTGCTAGCAAAGTCGACCCAGACAACAAAGTAAAGCTCGTTTTCAGCTACGAGCCCGACACGAACCCGACGTGTTAGCCAGAGGTCCCTTTACTACGGTTCGGAGCCGCGGACCTTCAGTAATAAATCACAGCAACAGTACATTCATGTAGTTGTAAACAGCATGATAATATATTAAGTAATCCAAAGTATTCAGAATACATTACTCTCATTGAGTAACGTTACAGAATACATTTTGGGGCATGTAATCTGTAGTCTGTAGTGGAATACATTTGAAAACACTGCAAATATCCAGCACACTGACAGCTGTGACCTTATACACATGCCCAGTGAAAGGTTGATTGAACACTGTACATGGTATATAGCTGGTCTGGGGTTAGATTCTGCCAACCAGGCAGCGCTGCCTCATGACACGGGGCTGGATCAGCCATCTATTGATCCATCCCAGAGAAGATGAAGGAGACACGTGATGATGACACCACTGTGCAGTTCACATTGGAGGGCTTTATTCCATCCACTGAGTCATCAGAGCTGTGGGCCTTCTGTGAGCTCTGCAGTGTGGCTGACAAAGCTGACATTAAGTGTCCAACTTTCAGGATTTTTGCTAAGCTGTCACTCACTGTAGCTATCATCTCACACACTTGGCTACTTTTCTCTGTAAAGGTGTTTGATGACAGAGTCTTAACCCCTGCATATGAAGATAATGTGTTTGATATATCTGTTAATACCTGACACGACTTCTTTCCTTTCAAGTCTGTTTCACATCCAATTGTAGAGACAAGTGTGTCAGAGGATCGTGTGAAAGGATGTTCTGTCTTTCTTCAACATACATATATTCGACAGCAGAGATGAGTGTGGAAAATGAAAGTAGACGGGAGCACCGGGAGGCCAGTGGCTGCAGGTTTACAGTGACCTGTGTGAGAGAGCACATGCTGAGCAAGCAGAAAAAGACTTGGCTGAGGCTGGAAGGATGTGCAGCACGTCAGAGTAAGGAGGACATGAGGGCAGACATGAAGGAGATGAAGAATGATGGTCCTGATAAACATCTGGAGGTATGAAGGGGACTTTTTAACTAGATTGTTTAACACAGTGTTGGGACAGATGCTTGTGTCCTGGTACTGAAGAATCAGGGTGCAGAGCTGCAGCAGCCACAGGGGGAGCGAGCTGATGAGCCACACCGTGAGAAAGAGCTACTGAAGTGAGGTTCTACATGTAGATGAGGAAGTGCAGAGAAGGTTAGAAGGAGTTGTATCATATCTGTGTGGATGTGGAAAAAGCACACGACGGGACACCAAGAGACGTACTGTGGTACTGCACATACTGAGCACATACTGAGGCTGTGCAGGAGACAGCAAGGCACAGGTGAGCTGTAGGAGGGACAGATGGATTTAGAGCGGGGGCGCGATGACATCAGGACTCGACTCTGAGGCCCTTCATGTGTGCGATGGTGCAGACAACACTGGGAACTATAGTGAGAACAGGGACCAGGTGGAGAGGTGGAGCCAGTAAGACTGAATACATGTGTGTGAAGGAGAAAGGTGCCTGAAGCTGATCCAGAACAACACAGTGCACAGGGCAGGTGCAGAGGAGGTGGGGTGGGTGGAGGTGAGGGTCAGGGGGGTCTGTGAAAGAAGAAACACAAAAACCTGACAGGGAAAATTTAGGAGACGGTAGCTCGTGATGGCAGTCGGGCGAGCTGTTGTGTGTCGGAGACGGTGGCACTGACAAACCCAGGAGGCGGAGCTGGAACGGTTAAAGATGGTCGACTCTTCATTGGGAATGACCAGAATGGAAACGTTTAGGTAGAACACAGGGGCGAGGCTGGACACGTGCAGACGACTGATCGTGGATACACAGGGTGTCGAACAGTAACTAACACAGAAATACTGCTGTAAAGGTCCCAGTTAGACATGCTGAAGCACAGGTCAACAAACCATCTCAGCTTCCCTGTGTGATTTCACTTCATGGCTAAATCATCGTTTCAGGCTTCTTTGGGTATTTGTGGGTTTGACGTTTTCACCCTAATTCATAAAAAGCCAATCAACAATCAGGAGAGAGGAGTTCGTCTTTCTAATTACAACTAATACGATTAAAAGACTTATTTATAAACTCCGTTAGCGTCACAGTACAAAGTTAAACAGAGAATCAGGAATCCTCTCTTAATATAAGTGATCACATAGATCTGTCAGCAGCAATTTGTCACGTAAAAACAGCACATCAAAAGGACTCTGCAGTCACAGCGCCCCCTGCTGTTATCACACTAGAAGGGTATTTATTATTATATTAATTATGCAGCATGCAAACATATATAATGTCTCTCTGAGGGCATCTTCCTGAAATATTAATGCATGTGCTAAACAGCTGTACTCAAAGGAAGCAGACTCACACACACACACACACACACACACACACACACACACACACACACACACACACACACACACACACACACTATGTTAAGCATGTGTGCATGTTGGCTGTTCATGATTTATTTATGGATTGGCTTTCTCTTTGCGCACAGAGAGCCAGAGGTTCTACTGAACTCTGGGTTGTTACCAGTTCATTACCAGTCATGTACCAGTAGCCCAGCTCAGCATAAACCCAGACAGTAATGACATACTGGTCTGGACAGATTACTGACCAGCTTGGAGTGATCTTGCTTCACTCACATTCAGCAGAAGCTTTGTGGAGATGAAATCAGTGTAACACTGCGCCTCCTCAGGTCAGAGACCACAGACGGTAACGAATGAATCACTTTGTAAGGAAAGCCAGCTAGACTGGACTGAACTGTCTGAGCTGTCATTGATCAGTTATTAGTCGTTTCCTGGCAGCTTTCTCCGAACAATCGCATCAAAAAGCCACCAAACCGAACATGATGTGATTAATCTGCTGCACACAGGACGCTGCTGAACACCTAAACCAGGCCCTTAGAGGACCTCTGCCCTCTGTTATAATAACCACACATCTACTACTGACAAATGGCTAATTATTGATCATTTATTTATAATTATTTATTCATGAAATCACAAAACAACGAAGCTAAGATGCTCAGTAAAGACAGCGCTGGCCTTTCTATCACTGTCCACTGTCACAGCAGGACGTCCAATAACCAGAGTGGCTGCTGCTTCTGCCTCGTGTCTCCACACAGAAAGGTCAACAACTATTTGAGGCATATTTACCTCTCTGTCACCAGCCCCACAGCAAACACATACAGAACGACCGTCAGCAGGAGTCAGGCTTTGGACAGCTGCATGTCAACTTACCTGCAAGAGAAAAGACAAATTAAGTAGTTACCTTAAAAAAACAAAAGGAATCATTTCTTAGTATCTGGTGAACTAAGTACCTGCTGCCATCACAGATCATCAGAAACAGTTCCAGATGCACAGACAGTGGCTGCAATGTACATATTTAAATTGTTTTTAACACTTGGATCCACTTTAGTTCTGTTTATGTTACGACAAAAACCAATCCCAGCACAGGCAGCAGCACCCACAGGCGTGTTGTTTGTGTCACTGGCAGCTATAAATAACAGCAACATGTGAATGAAGTCCGCCGAGCTATTCTTAGGCTCCGCACAAAAGGAAAAGCCATAAGCTTTCTAACTCCAGTGTTCTTCATATGTCCCCCCACACATACAAAAAATCCATTTTTAAAAAATGATAGAATAAAAAGAAGA
The DNA here is from genome assembly GCF_057382275.1 of Copadichromis virginalis. Taxonomy (NCBI): domain Eukaryota; kingdom Metazoa; phylum Chordata; class Actinopteri; order Cichliformes; family Cichlidae; genus Copadichromis; species Copadichromis virginalis. The sequence goes on along the minus strand of NW_028188589.1, from coordinate 5,302,972 downwards.
TATACAAACATCAAATGCCATAAAATGCTCTGAACAGACGAGCTTCCACTGGCATGTGTACATTTTACCTTAATGCAGCCTTAAGTCACAGTCGCTCCCTAAACGGAGATTCACTTGATTCCATTTTAAGAACTCCCTGCAGTGTGACCGATCCTGGAAGCTTCACTACATCTGTCTAAGGCAGACTAATCACTCAAGGACATGGGATCCCCTGGCCCCCTTTATAAAGGCCCCTGGCCTCAGACTATTCTGTAAGTAGGGGACTGCACTGAGATACCAAACCAGCTTATGAAATGTGACAGTGTGCTTGTGACTGGGATATAATCCCTGGATACAAATCTTGTGAATACTCATAACCAGTTTCAATGGAGAACACTGACATACAGTGGGGCAAAAAAGTATTTAGTCAGCCACCGATTGTGCAAGTTCCCCCACTTAAAATGATGACAGAGGTCAGTAATTTGCACCAGAGGTACACTTCAACTGTGAGAGACAGAATGTGAAAAAAAATCCATGAATCCACATGGTAGGATTTGTAAAGAATTTATCCGTAAATCAGGGTGGAAAATAAGTATTTGGTCACCTCAAACATGGAAAATCTCTGGCTCTCACAGACCTGTAACGTCTTCTGTAAGAAGCTTTTCTGTCCCCCACTCGTTACCTGTATGAATGGCACCTGTTTGAACTCATCATCTGTATAAAAGACACCTGTCCACAGCCTCAAACAGTCAGACTCCAAACTCCGCCATGGCCAAGACCAAAGAGCTTTCGAAGGACACCAGGAAAAGTATTGTAGACCTGCACCAGACTGGGAAGAGTGAATCTACAATAGGCAAGCAGCTTGGTGTGAAAAAATCAACTGTGGGAGCAATCATCAGAAAATGGAAGACATACAAGACCACTGATAATCTCCCTCGATCTGGGGCTCCACGCAAGATCTCATCCCGTGGGGTCAAAATGATCATGAGAACGGTGAGCAAAGATGACCTCTGTCATCATTTTAGGTGGGGGAACTTGCACAATCGGTGGCTGACTAAATACTTTTTTGCCCCACTGTAAAACTCCCTGTCTGAATTACTTCTATGATTTATCGTGCAGTTTAGTGCAACTACAAGAAGGCTCTTATTACTAATAGGGATGGGTATCGTTTAGGTTTGATCCGATACCGGTGCCAAACCGTTACTTTTGAAACGGTGCCGGTGCTTAAACGGTGCTCAAACCGGTGCTTAAAGAATGGAGAACACAAAATTGGTCCAATAACCTCTCATGTTCAGCTGGTTTTTTGTAAAAATAACAATGTTAGCCTTTTCTGCAGCTATGGGGCATATATGGTATCACTCTTGGCTGGAAGCAGTGCTTAAACAATGGAAAAAACACAAACTTTGTCCAAAAACCTCTCATGTTTAACTGTTTTCCACTTTTTCTTTGGTCATTTTAGCCTTTTTGGCCAGGGTGAAGGGAGTATCTGTCATCAAACAAGAAGACAGCCGCATGTAGCTATGATGATGTTTGCTAGTTCACCTTACATGCATTAATGTAATAACGTGGTTAGCCTACTCAACGTAAATTACACACGAACAACATTAAGCTACTCAGGCAGAGAAGAACGGCTGCTGCTGCATCATCATCCTCATCATTTCTGCTACACTGGCAGGGCTAGGGGCCAGGACTCTCCTCTTCGGGTTCTTGGGGATGTTGCTAACTCCGGGTCCGATAACAGGCACCACACCCGCAGTAGATGTGCACGGTGTGAGGTCTAGCAGCAAGCTATCAAATACGGCGCATTTCTCGACTTTTAAAAAAAAATGCTATGCGTCGCCAGGTGTGTCATCAGATTCGAGGTGTTACCTCCTTTGACAGTATCACAGTATCACCTTAAAGCACTTGTTGCAGGCTGCTGAGTTTGCATCTTTTGCTGTGAAGTACAGCCAGACTTTGACCGCTTCGCCTTGGGCATTTTTAATCTGGAGCTCTGCTCTAAAAGAACGTACGTACCTGGGCCCGCCTACTATCCTCGGAAACGTAAAATGATTGGCTAGAATCTAAAGTGTGTCACAGCTCAGGAAAAAAAAAGCACAGAAAAAAAGCACCGAAATGTGCGCTGCCTTTCAGTCTGGTTACCACTGTTTATGTCGGACACCGGTACCCATCCCTAATTACTAATCGGTTCTTAGTAAACTTTATGCTTTATAAGTGTTTGCAGTGCTATGAGATGTAAAAAAAATAAACCGAAATACACTTAAATACAAGTACTGTATTAACTATTATGTAAAATAAACTACAGAGTGCACTCTGCAAAGTGTGCTTGCAGGCAAGAGATGCAAGAATGCATGACAGAGCAATAGAATAGAATAGAATAGAATAGCTTTTATTGTCACTGTTACAAGAACAATGAAAGGCTGTTTGACATTTCTCCATGTGTGTGAAGTATTTACACAATCACAGACAAATTTACATTTACACAAGAACGATAAGTTATACATGCACCTGCAAACATACGGATACACCCATACAAACATACACGCACATGCATACATGTATGTATAAATACATGCATGCGAACATACAGACACATGTCTCCACATACACATACATACATGCCATGGCTCGCTGACTGGGAGTGCCGACCTGAGCTCCACAGGAATGAATCCAAAAATGTTACATTTGAATGTTTCAGATCATCAACAAAATGTTAATATTAGACACAGACAACACAAGTAAACACAACATGCAGGTTGTAAATGTAGCTATTTATTCTTATTAGAGTTATAATTCAGCCCATCGGAGGGTTTTCAAGTCTGAACCGCCTTTTTAAGCCACAGCATCTCAGCCAGTTTGAATAGACCAAAGTCCCTCAGAGGTGAACTGGCTGATCATTGAACACATGTTGGTGACATTGATGGTCAGGGATGCAGAGCAGATGCAAAGCCACAGCAAACCACAAAGAGAAGCCCAACAAAGAACCTGGTGTCTGTATTTTTAGATTTTAAGGTTTTTTGATGAAGACAAAAACAAGGACAGCTTCCTCCAGGGAGAAGCTAGAAGCTGCCTCCTGCAGCTATAAATAGCAAGGCTTCAGGAAATCTCACTCTATATCAGGAGTATGGAAACTGATGGGATGGCGTGCACCCTGCTTAATATTTTGGAGGACTAATTGCAGCATCTCAGTCATCAATGAGGAAGTAAAGCAGGAAGCCGATCGATGCACTGTGATCGATGATCTAGGTATAAAGTAAACTGCCTTTAATGGTAAATATTATTAATGTATATACAGACCATAAATATTTAAACAGGCACATAGTTTTGTTCTTTAAGGTTAACAAAACCATGATAACGGCGTCTACGTTACAGGACATTTCAATGTGAATGTAAGTGCTCTATTCTTAGGAAACCGTGGCCTTTCTGTCGGTTTGGATCTGCTGATGAGCCTTTGGTCTATATAAATAGACTGACTATGGCATAATCGTGACTTTTGTCATCACAGAAGTGATGGGAACATTCAAAGACTAAAAAATAAAGCTGTGGAAGAGCAAATAGTGTGCACAATTCATCTGATCGCAGAGAAGCAGTGAAAAACCCACAGAAAGTAAAAGATAGACGTCCTAAAAACTGGTGCAATTCAGTATAATATCATTGCATGTTTTGTTGCAATGGAGCAAACAACAACAGTACACTACTTTGCTGGGACTAAAGTATCTCACATATAACATGGATGCTGTAAAATGTGATTCTGACATCCTTGACGTATGCACAGGAGTACAGAAGTAAAACAGCAGGAGTGTTAGCTCTACAGAGGAAAAGACACGCCTGTTACGTCGCTTACTACCTGCTTCTTGTCACCACATCGCCCGGTAGGATGGTTTCGACTCTCTCTGTAAGTGTACATCTCACTCTAGACTCTGGCTAACCCATTCTCTCCTCCCTCCGCAGCATTCCTACCAGCCCACCTATGGCTGTGCCACATTATACTGTTCATGGTAATACTGGTTTAATGTTGGGCAACGATAAAAAAATAAAATATCGCGATAGAATATGGGTAAAGTGCGCATGCGCAGTGCCTTTGTTTTCATACCCACATGGTGGCGATAGAGAATGAGAAGGGGGAAAGCGGATCGTTGAGTGAAACACATGAACCAGAATTGGTTTGTAAAAATGCTGCAACTTCAGTGGTGTGGAACTGGTTTGGTGTTTGTCCGTCAGATACACAACAAAGCACCATTTTTTTTGTAGAACATGCAAGCGGCCGTCGTTATTGCCATATTTTTTGGACTAAGGTGCTCTTAAATCTGGGAGTAATCTGGGTCCTAAACTCCGTCCTTCAGGACCCAAAGTCAAACGAACACTGCGACATCACTGAGAGTTAAAAACGGTCTAAATTCTTTCATCTTTAATAAAACGATCAGTGTTGCTGCTTTACCAGGTGTAACTATGAATTTTAACATCCAGGCATCCATGAAAACAGAATTTATTATATTTAACGGAGTTAGAAGTTAACAGGAAGTTAGCAGGAAGTTAGCGGAAGGTAGCTCACTGGTTTTGCTAGTGGCTAAGCATGATATAGCATGTTCTGACTGAGAGATTTCTGAACAAATTCAAACGTACAGCTCTGCTGTCACTTCCAACATAAATGAAGACAGAAAACTAAACAGCAGTGAGGTTTGTAGGGTTACTGAAGTTGGGCTAGCTGCTATATAATGATGTGCTACGTGATCGCTAGCGACACAGCTATGTTAGCATAAACACAGTGAAGCTGGAGGACGAACACTAACACTTTTCCACTCGATAAAAGTTAACGTGAGGGTTCCTGATGGTTAGAGACAAATGCAATCGCATGGCAGGATGCTGTAAACCACAGGTGTCGAACTCCAGACCTCGAGGGCCGGTGTCCTGCAGGTTTTAAATGTGTCCTTGATCCAACACAGCTGATTCAAATGGCTAAATGACCTCCTCAACATCTCTTGAAGTTCTCCAGAGGCCTGGTAATCAACTGATCATTTGATTCAGGTGTGTTGACCCAGTGTGAGCTCTAAAACCTGCAGGACACCGGCCCTCGAGGCCTGGAGTTTGACACCCCTGCTGTAAACCATAGGTGTCAAACTCTGGCCCGCGGGCCAAATTTGGCCCGCAACCTAATTACATTTGGCCCGCGAAGCCATACCAAATTACTATTAGAGCTGGCCTACTGGTATTATACAGCTAATATATATATTGTTTAGTATTAAGCTTTGCTTGTTCCATATTCAGTTTTTCAGCAAAACGTGTTTGAGTCCATAAGAAAAGATTCATTCTTATATCTGGAGGAATAAATATATTTCAATAAATATTAACGTTAGCCCGCGACTTTGTTCCAGTTTTGAATTTTGGCCCACTGTGTATTTGAGTTTGACACCCCTGCTGTAAACGGACCAAACTTCAGTCAGGAGAACAACTGAGATAATCCATCCACAATACGAGGTTAGTCATTAATATACTGCAACAACATGGGAATAGAGCCGCTGCCAGAGAATTCAACATTAATGAATCAATGGTAGAGAAGTGGAGGAAGCAAGAAGAATGAGTTTAATAAAGTCTGATTTATCTGACTGCTTTGTTTCGCTTAATGTGCCTTATAATCCCCTGCAGCTTATGGTCTGAAAAATACGTACTGCAAACGAAATCATTTGAAGAACTTGTTACATTAGCCTTGAGAATAGTTAGCTTCATAACTTGGCCAGCTCCAGGCCTCGAGGGCCGGTGTCCTGCAGGTTTTAGATCTCACCCTGGGTCTACACACCTGAATCAAATGATTAGTTCATTACCAGGTGTCTGGAGAACTTCAAGGCATGTTGAGCCATTTAAATCAGCTCGACACGTCTAACACCTGCAGGACACTCGTGGCCTGGGTTTGGACACCACTGCCATAACTGAATACTGAAAGAAACTACAAGTCACGATCAGCTTCCTCATCAAGAACATCGTGAGAAGTCAGTGCAGCTGAGCAGACTTACTGAGGAGGAGTGGTAGAGAAGGACTGAAGAATGGCCACATCAATTCTCCCTGTGCGATAACACAGGTGGATCCTGCAAAAGGAGTGTGTTGTCTCTAGTACAACACATAACAATTCTGGGTTTATCTCTGGACTCCATCTCTTTTACATCACTCTGTCAGAGGCCATAGCTGTGAGTGCCTTCAATCGGGCATACTGGGCATTTGCCTGGTGGGCCGACAGTGATTCTTCGTATTTATGGGTTGATGGGTTTTGTTTTGTTTGTTTGTTTTGTAACGGCATGAGCAATGAAAGGTGGTGGATTGGCCAGATGCTAGCCGATGTGTAAAAATAACTCAGTTGTTTGGTGGTGGCTATGGCAGAGCTTCCACAGCCCTGCTCACAGCATTCCTGACTCTTTTTCGCCTGCACAAAACAGTCCCCTTTAGATTATACCTTCGGCTACTGGGTATGATGGCTCAGCCATCCTGGTGGTCTGGCTTGGCTGTTTAAGAGGGTTTCAGCGCTGGGTGGTTTCTTCAGGCGCTTCCTACTGTTCTTGTGAGGATTGACAATACCACCATGGGGGCTTATATTAGCCATCGGGGAGGGATGCATTCACGCTAATAGCAGCAAACATTTCCTCTCTCTGAGTGCAACACATCCCAGAGTCAGAATGGGGAATGAATCTGCGAGGCGTTGTGTTATATGGTGATTGGGCTTTGCATCCAGCCACTGTAGAACAGCTTCAGCTGGAGCTTTTAGCCACTACATAGAGCAATAATCTTCACTAAGCTTGATCTTAGAAACACGTTCCATCTGGTGGACATTTGGGAGGTGACGAATGGAAAACTGTTTTCAACACTTGGACATTTCAAGCGTGCCGGGCTGACAAATGCCTCAGTTGTTTTCCAGGCTTTAATCAATAATGTGCTCTTTGTATGTGCACCTGTTTGACCTGCAGATTTTTTTCCAGAGAACAACTAGAACAGGAAGCAAGTCAGAGTTCTTCAATGACTATGAGACACTAAGTCTAGTCTTGGTCTTGGTAGCCGGGGATCCGTCCGCCATGGCCTCTGATCCTGGCTGCCACGTGGCACACATTGCATGCGACCCCTATGGCGCCCACTGCAGGTGGTGGGCCTGCATAAGAATGGGCCCATGTCCCTTTTTCGGGTTGTGCCCAGCCAGGCCCCATGGACCAGTGCCCGGCCACCAGATGTACAGCTTCTGGCACCCTCCCCGGGCCTGGCTCCAGGGCAGGGCCCTGGTAACACTATCCCAGGCAGGGTGAACTGTTTCCTTGATCTTGCACTCATAGGGGTCTTCTGAATTAAATTGAATTGAGGAGCAGACACAGACTGTTTTATATGAGATCCTTCTCATGCACTTCAACAGTCTTATTCATCATCGAGTCTTAAATGATCCTGTTATGACCAATGACTGCTCGACTGTGTCAAAGAGCTACTTCCACAGTGTGGAGAAGCCATAATTCTGACTCCACGCCAAATAAAAGGGGGAAACCCTCCCAGGGATTGACACCTAACAGTTAAATAGTTAAAGGATTAAACTTCTCTTTCCTTTCTTTAAACAAAAAAATATTTTCAAAAAACTATTCAAAGGTCCCAAATATCTTATTTCACTCACAAGGCAGACGAGAGGCAGCTGTGTCATTATGGCGTTTGTATCCTGCTGCTACTGGGACCAGTTACAGTTCCTTTCACTAACACACACACACACACACACATTCTAGTTTTGATATCTTAGTGAGGACACCTAGTTGACATGATCCTTTTCCTAGCCGCTCACTGTAACCATCAATAATGGATGGTTAACGCTCAACCTAAACCTAACCATAACCTAACTGTAACCCTGACACTAGAACCACATTGTGAGTCTCAAACTCGTGAGGCACTTTTGTCCTCATAAATGACTGTTGGTCCCCACAAGTATAGTAACATTCCAATTCTTGGTCCCCACAGAGACATCTAAACAGGTACACACACACACTTTCATGTATTTTTGTCCACAGTATAAAAGCTGTTTGGGGCTGGGAGGAATCAAGTCCGTCCATGGCAACTTTCCCCGACTGCCTTCCACATTCTTTGAGTGCTTGCCTTGTCTGCTCGCTCTGGCGCTTTAATGACTTCCTTCAAATGGTACCAACACTTCAGCAACGACTGCAACATCATTTTTTCCATCTTCACAGCCCTGGAAGCATTGGACAGTATCATCTAATACATGGAAAATATTAAAACAGCTCAGCTGACAAAAGCAGGGAAACCTTGGGTGCAAACATGTGGAGACCACTAATTCATTTACTGCATGTTGCCTCTGCTCAGTGTCTGCTCAGTAGAACATGGATCTACATGTTCACTCCTGCACTGGCCAAAGCTGGTAGTGGTACTGCTTAGACTCTTTGAGTGCTAACATTGGTGCTCCAATCATTTGGTCTGGCTCTAACGGTGTGATTCAGACTGAGCAGACCTGGTGCATTTTGAATCAAAACTGCAGAGTCATTTTACTATTATTTAATAAGGAAGAACAGAGAAGAGTCCATGACCACGTTATATCAGTAAAGATGTTGTGTCTGCATGAGAGTAGACTGTCTCTGCAGGCAGCATCACACCCAAACAGAGCAGACAGCCTGTTCATCCTGAGCTCGCCAAGGTCACCAAAGGTCAGGCGGACAAAAACCTGCAGTCTTAACAAAGCCACAGGCAAAGACACTCTTTATTATCAACTATCTAATAAAACGCAAAACAGCCAAGAAGTGAATCTGCCATGAATTTCACAACTTTACAAGCTAAGAAATAGACACTGAGCTTTATATTGATTAAATATGTTAAATAGATATTAAATTAAATATAGATCCTGATAAATGCCTCATTAATTTTTCATCATAGAATTACTGTTGAAACAACCCCTTATCCATGTTTGATGCCCTGCAATGGACTCACAGCCAACTGTAGAAAGCAGCCCAATCAGAGGCACTTTTTCTTTGACCCAGTTTATTCTAAGTGGAGATATTATCTGAATTTCAGGAGTGGAACCACACCTCATTCTCGCCGCCTCAGTTTATATATGCCCCCTTCACCAATACCCTCTGTTCTCATTTTCATGCCCCCCAGGAGCCGCTGCCGGTCCTCTTTGAGGCCTTCCCCACATTGCAGCACCAGTACACGGTCCCTCATCCATCATCGTTCATCGTAACTGAGGATGTGGTCCCAGCTAGTGAAATTGCTAGTAAAAATGTTAATGTGATAAACTCACCAGCTACTGGCTCACTGACATCCAGTACAAGAAGGCCAGGCTTACCAAAACATACAGTTTGATTTGTGCGCTCTGCTGCTGCTGCACACAAATACTGTCCAACACAAGGAATTCAGCCTGGATTTACACTCTTCCCAGTGTCCTATGGCAGGTCAGCTCTATCACAGGCAAGGACAGCTCTGATGCTTCAGAAGTGTTATCAAAATAAATAAATAAATAAACAAAATAGAAATAACATACTAGTTTGGATCAAAAGCCAGACTAAGTTTTAAGATGCAATTTAAAAGACTGCATGGACTCGGAGAGACGAATATAAAGAGGGAGGTTACTCCAGAGTCTGGGAGGTACGACAGCAAAGGCCCGATCCCCTCTGGACTTCAGACGAGACCTCGGCTGCGTCAGGAGCATTTGATTGGAAGATCTAAGTGCCTTATTAGGGATGCACAAATGGAGGCGCTCGCATAGATAGCTGGGAGCTAAATTGTTCAAAATTTTAAAGGTAAGCAAAAGAATTTTGAATATTGGTACGATAATCAACAGGGAGCCAACGTAGGTTGGCTAAAACTGGTGTGATGTGGGCATAATTTCTAGTTCCAGTTAAGAGACGCGCAGCTGCATTTCAAACTAACTGGAGCCGGTGAATAGAGGAAGGTGGGAGGCCCGAGTAGAGAGAATTACAGTAGTCTAATCTGGAAGTGATAAGACCATGAATGAGTTTTTTAAGGTCCTTCAAAGGGAGGTATGGCTTTGCTTTAGATATCTGACGCAGCTGGTAGAAACAGTTTTTTACCACAGAGGAGGTCGATTTCTTGAGCTGTCCAGGAAAACACCAAGGTTTCTAACAGTGAGTGAGAGATGGCTACCAAGGGGCCCTAAGGCATCAGTAAGTTGTTCCAGCGGGGTGTGACTATCAAAAACTATAACTTCTGTCTTATCCTCGTTCAGTGTGAGAGACGTGACCACGTTTGTACCTCATTTAGACAGTCAAACAGGGGTTCCAGAGACGTAGAGACATCTGATGTCAAAGGGAAATAAATTTTTATGTCGTCGGCGTAGCAGTGAGAGGAAATGTTATATTTTTTAAGTATTACTCCCAAAGGCAGCATGTACAAGGAAAAAGAACTGGGCCGAGCACAGATCCTTGAGGCACACCACAGTGAATTTGTTTTTAAAAACTGAAGCTGGCCCTCCACCTCTGTCAGTGGACTGGGGTGAGCTTAGAAAGGTGAATCGGGTTGGTTCTGAGAAAGAAAAGAACTCACCAGGGCAAAGCCAAGTTTCAGTCAAGAATAAGAAGTCCAGCCCGGATGAAAGAATCAGCATACAGAGTCCTGAAGCTGGCAGCATGGTGTTCAGAAAACAGCCTGGGACTGAACACTAAGAAAACCAAAGAGGTCATTGTCAACGTCAGGAGGCACTGACTTGGCCCCCCTCTACATCAACGGGGAGTGTGTGGAGAGGGTCCACACCTCCCGGTTCCTTGGTGTCCTCATCTCTGCTGACACCTCCTGGACAGACAACATCTCAGCGGTCGTCAAGAAGGCCCAACAGCGGCTGCACTTCCTGAGAGTCTTCAGGAAGTACAAGCTGAACTCCAACCTGCTGCTGACATCACGGTATGGTACGGCAGCTGCACTAAGGCGGATAGAGGCTTCAGAGTGTGGTCAAGACAGCACAGAAGATCATCGGCTGCCCCCTCCCCTCCCTGATGGACATTTATTCCTCCCGCTGCCTCAGCAGAGCAGCAGGCATTATCCATGACAGCTCCAGTCCGGTTCTAACCTGTTCAACCTGCTTCCCTCAGGGAGGCGCTACAGGTGCATCAGCAAGGAGACCCACAGACTCACAACAGTTTTTTCCACCCGTAACCTGAACTCACACATGATAAACACAGTTCCACCCCCCAATGTAGGACCTCTATACACAGACTACACAACTATCATCACCACAGTGCAACACTTAATTTAGGTGCAGTAACCCACACTGTAATATATAGCACTATGTTTTGTTTCTATATTTGTAGATAGTGCTGCAGAACTGTGCAACTCACCCCTCTTTCTTTCCCACGTCTGCACTGAATAGGAGATGCTCTGAAGCTTATTGTGCATGTGTGTAGTGACAATAAAATGCATTCTATTCTATTCTATTTTTGTTCACATGCTAAGTTCAGCATTCAAAATCTTGGCGTTTGAGTCTTCTCTGAGTTTCAACTGTGTAAAATCTTTATCTCACTCCTAACATTTCTAAACATGGTCTCCTCTGCTGCACTGGAAGAAATTATCAATGCGTTTCCATCATTGCATTTAGATTAATGTACTGGCCTCTGTGCTGGATTAGAGAAACCACCAAGGCTCTGCACCAGTCTACAGCTGACTCTGTCCATTCTTTTAAAAAGCAGGTCAAAACCTTTTTGTTTAAACAGATTTTCTGTTGAGAAGTTTTTTAAAAATTTTAAAACTACAGGTTTATGTTATGTTGGCACTTAATGGGTTTTTTTTGTGACGGTTTGTCTGTGAAAACGTCCTCACAATCACTAAAAACCAAAGAACACCACCCCCACAGTAAAGCGGTGGAAACATGGGTCACTTTTCTGCTAAGAGCACAACATGACCTCCCTGCATGGAGGGCCAATAGACAGGACCGCGTATCGTACTGTGACGAGGAACCTTCGTCCCATGAAGATGGATGTTCAAGCATGACGATGATCCAAAACATCGTGTCGAGGTAACGAAGCAGTGGATGAAAATAAGAGTGGCCTATCGAGTCTTCCACTCATCACCTCCAGCTGGTGACGGCAGATGGCTGCCCCTCACCGAGCCTGGGGTTACTTCTTCTTCTCTGTAATGTTGTAGGGTATTTACCTTATAAATATGAAATATATAAATATGAAACATGTCAAAACAAAGCAGAGACAGCGATCAGTGATAACTGATTCTCAGTGCTGGAGATAAGGATGTACGGTAACCTTCAACATTACACATCCTGTGGACACATACTGTTTGATCTATTGTTAGCATAAAGACGCTGACAGGTGCAGATGAATGAGCCCCTGATTTCTTCAGCCTACAGCAGACAGACTGTCAGCAGTTAGCTGTAGGACTGCAGAGCGTATGCTTGGTTTTATGTTGCGTTGTTGTTTTTAGCCTGACAGATGCCAAATGATCTGTCTGATCAAACGGGCGATTGTGGAAGAACACAAGCGCTTTGTCCTCTGGAGGCTGCTGACCTTCTCTGGCCACACAAACTGCTACACACACTCACACTGACATTAACCTGTCACTGTGGTACACCACTCTATACTTCACATATCTTGGTTGTCCTCATTTACACGACAAACACTTAAATAGACACACACAGTGACACTGTACGCCACCCCGAGAGGCCCAGTGTGGCACGCTACTGGTGTGTCACATGCTCAGAGTCTAAACAGCCTCTGTGAACCCACACTGCTGCAAATATGTCGCCAGCACCTCCAGATTCAAATCAGTGTGTCATTGAGCAACAGAGGTTAGCAAAGGTGTCCCAGTCCAAATATGGTGTAACAGCAGGAACGTGTGGGACATTCCTTTCTTATGACTTCATAAACTCAGCTACTGGGAGATTAATCCAGCGTGGTGTGGCAGCTTTGATCGTAGACCAAAAATGTGCAGTCCAAAAAGATCCCAGCGTAATCAAAACAGGCCGTCCTTTGGCGTCCACCGGGCAGTGTTTTGTAAATAATGTGTGTTTATCATTTATATGGGAATATAAAGAACTAGTTTTAGCTGTTCTACATAAACAGCATATCCCAAATATCATCAAAACAGAAAATTAGAATAAGAGCTTTCAAATCCAATTTATCGGCACAATTATTTCAATTTACTTAAATGTGCTCCGAGGGCTAACAGGCTGTTTAGATCACAGGGACATGTTACATAATGAAGTAATGAATGTCATTTCTAACTGTTTGATTTTAAAAAGTATGTTTGATAAATGTGGGACAAGGACAAGCATGTAATGGGATTAGTGGGGATACATTCATGGAGGAGAGGAGAAGACCTAAAGCTAGCTAATGAAAGGACAGCAAACTAACACAGAGGAAGAGGTCAAGGCAGAACAACAAAGATTTCTTTGCAGGGTGAGATGAGGAAGGGAGGAGAGTAACCACTGTGATCACCCAGAAGAGAATGACTCAGGTCTGTGTCCAGTCTCCCCAAATCAGCATGACACAGCAAACTCAGCTACATAAATCTCTGAATTACCAGCTGAGCCACTAATCCAGGCGGTATGACACTCGCCAAACTGCTAGTTCTGTGATATTTTACCACCGAGCATAAAAGTGCTTACAGGAAAGGCCAGGAAAGAATAAGCCATGAATACAGAGTTTAATCATAAGAATATTTTATAACGTTTAACATTACGCAGAAGCATTTCATATTCATGAAACGCTTTCAATTAAAAGAAAACATCGAAACAGGTAATAAGGACACACCCAACATGCTCAACACCCACTTTAGTACTTCCTACTCAGCAGTTTCAATTACTGGTTAAAGCAAATGTGTTAGAAACTTAAAGCACGTAAAGAATCTGCTCAAGTCAAACAAGACATCAGACAACACATCACCAAGAAGGCAAGTTTAAAGCAGTCCTACAGAAAGGTTTCAAAACTCACTCCCACAGCTTGATTCCAAGGATGTTAGATTCCTATCGGGCCTTTTCTACTGTTAATGTTTAAGCTAAATGACAACTTTGTTTGTCCACTGTCAGCATTCGAAACAACTTCTACAGGGTTTAATGGAGCACACAGATTTGACTTTTTACAAAAGCACTCAATGAGCTGTAGTAATGAAGAATTGTATCACAGTACGTTTTGTCATATCCTGTCTAAGATGTTTTTTCTTGCATGAGCCTAAGCACTCATTTATACTCGTATCCAATGCACCTGATTTCGGTTTTATGCTTCCTAAAACCCTTAAAATTCCTTGTCAACGTCTTTTAGTTTAACCAATCCTAAAGAAAATCAAGCTTTGCTGCTCTACTCTATTTCCCGTTCCCTGCAACATGTGTGTGGATGCTGAATGAGACGGGTGGAGGGATGAGCGCTACATGGTTGTGTTTGAGCAGGAGGGCCGGATGATGAATGGGCTTTTATAGACATGCTGTTCGTTTACGGAGGCTTGTAGGCGATGATCTCTTTAGTGTAATATGAAAAGGAAACAGACACATCGTGATATCACAAACACAATCCTACATTTGTGCCAACCTAATAAAATAATATGCAGTACTGTGTGAAACTCATCAAGTGGCCTGAACTAAAAGTTCTCCAGCAAGTTTAGTAGCATTGCTACTTGAGATTGTTCATGTTGCAGCCAAGAACTTCACTGATGACTGCTGCCATGGTGTAAATCAGCTGGTTGGTTCCAGCGATGGTCACACTAGGGACTGTCCACTGCAGTAAAAACTCTGCATTATCACTCCGTTACCTGCTGCAAGCACTGCCACAGTCTGATTTTCTTTCATCACTACCTGAATTGTTTGACTAAAAGGAAAAAGAAATGGCAGATGTCCTTCTCTACAGGGGAGAACTGTTGACAAACTGTTCACCACCCCCCAACCGCCCTGTCTGTCATCACTCCACTAGCATTGCTGTTTGTAATTATATTCACTCCACTTTTACACACCTGTACATAATATCCTAAAAGCCACAAATCAATTAGAACCCTGCTCTGTTTGGTAATGAACTGTGATAAAACAAATATCCCCTGCCTATGAAAAACCATAGGCTTCCCAAGGGAGTCATGAGTTCATAATGTTCATGTTCATAAACACTGAAAGCTGACATGGAGTAGGTCCCAGGCCCTGAACTCCATAAGCAAGAAAATGGATTGATGTATAAATACACACACACACACATATACAAATATATTAGGGGTGCAACGACAAACAAAATTCACGGTTCGGTTCGATACTTTGGTGTCACGGTTCGATATTTTTTCGATACAAAAAAAATGTTCATGCCTTTTTAATTTGTCAGTTATTAAAATTATAAATATATATTTTAACTCAAAAGTACAGTTTTTTAATTTAATGTTGCTGAAACAACAAAGTAATAAAAAATAAATAAATCTATCTGATGGAGGAATCGCTCATCTTTGGAAAAGAGAGTTTATTACAGAGAAATGGCTCTTTCAAAATAAAAGCTCTACTATACGCTTCTTCTGGGCTATATTCTCAGCAGCATATTAAACATATCAGGTCCCCATAAGGAGAATCCTGTGCTAACAGCTGTCTAAATGACTCGGGTAAAGTTTGTAGCATGGTGCTTGTTGTTTTGTCTGCTTCCTCTTGTCTTTGCACCAGGATGATGTCGGAGTAAATGTGCAGTCATATTCGTTGTGTTCCCACTAGTGCTGTCAGCGTTAATCTGAAATGACCTTAACGCCACAACACGGCAAATCTCCGTTAACGAGCGACCGCGGATCGCCCCGTGCGTGGGGCTGGGCGGCCAACACGTTAACGAGCTAACTGCGCTAACACACTAGTTCCCACCCATGTAATTGAGCATTGCGTGGCACATCCAACATACTGTTTTACTTTAGTCCATGACTGCTTACCTTCAGGGTCATACGTCACATGAAAACCAAAATAGTTCCAAAGGCCAGATCTGAATGAGAGTGGGGGAGGTTCAGTTTGCCATGTTGCAACGAGCTTAGCTTCTGTCTCGCTAGCTTGCGCTGCGCTCAGTGGATCTGTGCTCGACAGTGCAGCCTAGGCGGAGTAGTCGAACACAGATCCACTGAGCGCTCAACACAGACAGCATCGTCAGAAGGAAAGTTGATGAAATAAATTAAAAATTTTGTATTGTTCGATACATATGTGTACTGAACCGAAAGCACTGTATCGAACGGTTCAATATCGATACGAGTATCGTTGCACCCCTAATATATGTGTATATATATATATATATATGTGTGTGTGTGTGTGTTTCTGTGGTTCAGCATTATGATGCTGAACCACATCATAATGAATAAATGGATAAATTTCCAAAATCCCGGAGCAATGCAAATTAGCCGGTGCGAGGTAAGGAGCTCTGTCATTGGTTAGACAGTCTTAGCTTTGCACCTATACCAAAGGCCATTCAGCCTCTGTGTTTACACTCTGCCTACACAGATGTTGGACATGAGACGACACAGGAAAAGGATTTTTGATGTGAGGTTTTTATTGAGATTTTATTTCTTTTTTTTCTGATTTGAAGTATTTATTAATGGAATAATTATTTATTTTCAAATACTGATTTATAAATATTTATTTTATTTTATTTATTTTTTTTGCCTGTCCCGTTTGGCTCTTTTGCATCAGAATTGTTGTCTAAAGGCAAAGAAAGATGCCCAACGGATTTACTTTACCAAATTGACCATCCCAGCCTTGCCGTAATGGTCCATTTGATTCACCTTTTATTGTTTATTTTATTTTCACTTACTGAATATGGGACAGACTTGACTGGGGGAAAGAAGGGGAGAAAGAAAGAGAAACAGCTGAGAAGAGGGACGGGGGAGAAGGGCAAAAAACAAAAACCAACAGAATTTTCTTTTCAATTAAATTACTAGATAATAAATTACTTTTGTATTGAATAAATAAAATAACTTAAAAATGAATTTGTAAATTAATATTTTATCGCACAATTCATTGTTTAAGCAAAGAACTTTTTATTTCGATGCGCTGGATCTTCTGGTCCTCTGCACATAAGTGGATTTCCATTTAGACTTTATATAGACAACAACTCAAAGTGCTTTACAACAAGTCACATTCACCCATACGATCATCTAGTGCTGTACTTTAAACACTTTAAACACAAACACAGATACTGTGGGGAGAGGCCACAGAGGCACAGGGAGAAAACTCACACAGAAATCCAACAATTAAAGAGGAACCTTCTCGATGTAACACTACCATCCTGCAAGATGACCTGGTCCTGGGCCATCTTAATAAGCATGCTGTGCACAGTAGTTTCATATTCCTGCCAGAACAAACACCAGACAGTTTGTACACAAGGCTCAGATTCTCGCTTTGCCAGATACAGACAATAGTTTAAGATCCTAATGTCTCTGCACAGCTCTGTATGTACTGAAATATCCAACCTCAGATATTTCCTGCTCACTCTCTGCACCGCCTTAGACAACAAGTAGTTCATGCTATACATAGCATTGACTTTTCATTCCAGCCATGTGCACTCATCAGGGCATCAGTGCTGCCGTAGTAACCACACTAACACTTCCTTGCACCTGTTGAAATGGCCTCAGTCTGATCGTGCCCTGAACAAACTCACCTTTAACATCCCACACACGGACTAAATATGTGCGTGTCAATAACACATGACAGGAGAACATGCTGGTTGTCATGGGGCTGAATTAGAAACAGAGCAGGAACTACAGTTTGTCAGATTAAGACTGATCAGGTCCAACATCCGCTCCCAGCACTGATTTACACGTTTGGTGTCACATTGAAGGAAACGCCTACTGGCACAACCTGCATGTGTTAAACTGCTCCTGCGTGTAAACAGCGTGTCACTTACGGCTTTTTGCATCACAAGGACGCGCACTGGCGTCTCAGGGTGACTCAGATGTTTGCTGAATGAGGTGTAGACCGGACTAGGCGGGACTCATTTCAGCAAAACACGAGCTTTTCCACCCACCAGTGTTTATCTGTGTGCTTATTTTAAAGAATTATTCCATCGTTATCAAATACGAAGCATTACACGCACGTCGCGCCGTTTCTGCTGAGTCAGACACCAGTGCTCCCGTGTGCTGATTCTCAGGTCCATCTTAAACTGGTGTGTTTGCGAATGAACTTCGGTAAAACGTTACAACGTTACCGGGCGCGCAGAGGGTCTCGGAGGCGTGTCGTACCTGTCGGGTGGTCGCGGGCTCCTCGTTCCCGGTGGGTGAAGGTGTTTCTCCTTCAAGCGATGCTGGGGTGACCGGAGAAGAAGCCATGTCCCCCCGACATCACCTCTCACTAAGCGCCGCTCCTACTGTGACTTTCCTCGGTGTCCTCCAGCGTGCAATACGCTGCCTGGCGCAGTTTGCACGGACGGTGGACCGGTTGCGTCGCTCGTTTCCTGCGCGATCAAAGTGAGTCTTCGGCTGCACAGTGCAGCCACTGTCCCTCCTCCGGCCGGCGGACTAGTCCAGGCGAGGCGGATGACGTTGTCCCGGGTCTCGCTCGCTCTCGCACATGCAGGACTTGGCCCAGTCTGTCTTCTTCTGCCTCACTCTGCGCTCTGCTTTTCACTTCATGTCTTTTTGTTTTGTAAGGTGGCTAACACGATCACTCCTCTTCTGCCTGCAGGACTCTGTGACTGCTCTGTGCTGTGGCAGCACACTCCAGCCTGATAGTTCATTTTACAGCTTTTGGCACTGCGACGCTCTCCTCGGCTCGACAGACACAATCTCACCATGTCGGCACAATATACTGAGTGCAATCCATAACATGATTTTATCTCACTGTAACTTTTAAATCGACCAAATGTTGCGTAAATGACGTGTCACCTGACTTGAGCACATGCACACCCCCTGTCCTCACAGCAGACATTCATCTTAGCCCCCCCCCCCCCCCCCCCTTGTGTTTTGAGATCATTGCTGCAACAAAAAGTTGCCACAGATATTTCTACATGAAACGTACTGAATCAGTTGGCACATATTTAACTATGGTTGGATGAGACCTGCACTCTGTTTTAATATAATGTTGTTTTGTTTGAGTGGCTGAAATAAAGCTAATAAAATAAATGAATACTAAAATAAAGCTGAATCACATCACAGGAACGACACAGCCCTGTTCCTCCGGGCTGTCAATCTGTGAATCAGCAAACATGTATGATTTATTGTCATTCATTTGCTAAACAAACTTACCTCTGAACTTTGACCCTGACAATTCAATTTTATTTATATAGCGCCAAATCACAACAAAAGTCGCCTCAAGGCGCTTCATAGATACAGAGACAAACCCAACAATCATATGACCCCCTATGAGCAGCACTTTGGCGACAGTGGGAAGGAAAAACTCCCTTTTAACAGGAAGAAGCCTCCGACAGAACCAGGCTCAGGGAGGGGCGGGGCCATCTGCTGTGATTGGTTGGGGTGAGAGAAGAAAAACAGGATAAAGACATGCTGTGGAAGAGAGACAGAGGTTAATAACAGGTATGATTCAATGCAGAGAGGTCTGTTAACACAACAAGGGAGATCCAGGTTTCCCAGCTGACGAGCAGAGGGCAGCGGCTTCCACTCGTTTGAGCAGTTTGTTGCGTGACCTCCTGTCTCTCACTGAACTAAAATGCCTCCAAACAACAGCAAAATAGATGGCACTCACTCCAACGTCTTGCAGCAAAAACATTAAGTGATGGGAAGAACAGGTGATGGATGAGCTGCAGATGTAACCGGTGTGATTCTGCGTTGTGTCTGATAAAAAAGGTAAAAGAAAGAAAGACCTCCCAGTAAATAATTTGCCCACTCCAGCTCCTACGACCAAATACAAACAGTGGGGAAGAGGGTTAGTTCAACCCACCACAGCTCCCAAGCTAGCAAGGAGTATATATTCATGCTAGCATTTATGGCGCCTAAAACACATTTATGATACACACATACGACACACTTATAACATCTAACAAAAACAGGCTTAATAATGACAATAATCGAACTAAAATTGCAACCAGAAACATCCAGGTGGCTAAATATGCATTATATGTGTGTTTTAAAGTGTTGGAAAGAAATGACACCCACCTCTCCCACAGGGGGATTGTAGAAAAGGGGAGAGGCAAAAGGGGTACACTGTATTTATAGGATTGCACCGAAGAAGAAGAAAAGAACGAGGAGGGGCTCTAACTGATAATGAACACAACTACAGGCTTGGAGGTCCTAAAAGTCAGGTATAAAAGGAGCAGTTTGGGGGTTTAGAACACATTATAACAATGTGATTTATGACCCTGTTACACAGAGCCAGCAGAATGAGCTGCTGCCACCACCACAATCAATGGTGACGCCAATTTAGAAAGAGCCCCAGTTGATTCCACTCTTGCCAGATGCTGAATACACATCGTCTAAAAGTGTGTGCCATTGACCAAAGGAGGAGTGGGCTGT
This sequence comes from Copadichromis virginalis, assembly GCF_057382275.1. Lineage (NCBI taxonomy): Eukaryota > Metazoa > Chordata > Actinopteri > Cichliformes > Cichlidae > Copadichromis > Copadichromis virginalis. The sequence continues at coordinate 5,282,623 of NW_028188589.1, read as the reverse complement.
TCACACATGCCTGTGTTCTTATGGAGCAGTCTTTGAGGATGGCGAGTCCAGAGCTGGAGGTTTAGATCTAAGAGAGTGATCCAAAGTCAGGAGAGGATTACACCCAACCTTCAGAGATCTTCCTATAAGCCAGAACTGGAAGCAGAGCCACCTTTGGCTATGATATCTTTACTGGACCCAGTAAGTCCAGTCAAGGTCAAAAACGTGGTCAGTCCCCCATTTAGTGCCATAGATCTGAAACATAGTAAACAAAATGCTAGTAAAAAGTTACAAACATGTTCAAGTTACATGTCTACAACTCCACAACAGACATACTTTGCTACTGGTGCCAAACAGTACTGCAGTCTGTAGCTTTCCAGCCATCCTTTGAACGTCTTTGAGTTTAATGTAGCCAAAACTGGATTCAGTAATCAGTGTTTATTTACAGAAGCCGTAGAGTATGGCTGCCACATGTGAACATCAGTGACGGCTCATTTAAACTGTAGGAACGATTAACCCAACATCAGAAAAATACTTCATTTTACATTAATGTGACAAATTAACACTGCTGGGACTTTTCTGGTCCTACACTGTTCATGTCCAAGTCAACACATTGTAAGATTTACACGTGGAAGGTCATCTAAGCTGCTTATGTGGAGATTACCTTTCCTTTAACAACGACCAGTTTCTTCTTTTCAGTTTTCAGTTTTATTTGTCATATGCAAGTTAGCACAGGGTCAACATTGCAATGAAATGTGTTTGACGAGCAGCAGTCACTCGGCAGCTTGATACAGTAGGAGAAAATATAATAAAATAAAATAATAAAGAAAATAGAAAAATAGTAAGGAGCAAATATTAGAGAGACATGGTAAAAGAGAAAAGATGACTAAATATATTTGTATCTATAAATATATGTACACTAGTGATTAAATAAGAAAATCTTGAAGAGAAATATGACGGGAGGGCAGATGGGACATTGCACAGGAATGAGCAGCAGAAAATTTCAGTATTGCACTTTTAAATATAAATATCAATGACAATAAAGTGGAGTGACCAGTGCAGATTAAACAGAGTACTTGTGAAGCTGCAGGTAGCTTCTGAGTGCTGTGTTGTGTGTGTTTAAGTGTTGTGGTTGAGGTGTCGTATGGCTTGGTGGTAGAAACAGTTTTTGAGTCTTGTAGTCCGAGCAGACAGACTCCTGTAACGATGGTAACAAGGAGAACAGCTGATGTGCTGGGTGGCTGTGGTCCTTGATGATGCTGTGTGCTTTATGGAGGCACCGCTGGAGATAAATGTCCTGAATGGCAGGAAGCCTCGTGCCAGTGATGTGCTCTGCTGCCTTCACCCTCTGTAGTGATTTACGGCTGCTGGCAGAGCAGCTTCGTACCAAACTGTGATGCAGCTCGTCAGCAAGCTCTCGACTGCACACCTGTAGAAATTTGAGGTGATGTTGGCGTTCATGCCAAACTTCCTCAGCCTCCTCAGGAAGTAAAGCCGCTGGCGAGCTTTCCTGATTGTTCTCACCTCAAACACATTATTTACCCATCCAGGTGGAACATGTAGCTGTGCTCGGTTTGACAGCTTTCATCCTGGCAGCAGCGTCAGCTGAAGCATACAAGGCACACATAGATGTCACTGAGCTGGAGCTCTGGGAGAGACGTCGCCACTTTCAGGCCTTTAAACAAAGCTGTTGGAGCACAAGTCCCAAAGATTTATAGTTTCTCTTCATGTCTTCATTGTTCCTCCATGGAGAGATGTTCCAAGTAGCCTTGGCTCGAGACAGGCGTCCTGCAGGACTACCTACCAACTGTCCACTGTTTGCAGTCGTGGTAGAGTAATGTTGCCCACCAGTGACTGAAAACCATGGATTGGAGAAGAATGACAGAATTCAGTGACCTTGTGGGGCCATAACAGAGAAATGACAGCAGTGTAGTGGATCAAATAAAGAGTGATGATGTTATATTTGTGACTGTAGCAGGACCAAGGCTCAAAAGGTTGCAGGCGTTGTTAATTGAGCAGAAGATGGACGGCATCAAGCCCTCTCCTCGACAGCTACAGGATCACAGTCTGCAGGTTCAGTTATGCAACGTTTTAGCATCGATGCGTGAAGTTAAGAGCAGACAGGGAGGTTATTTTTGCACTGGGCTGGAATGACTCAGTTTACCTGTCAAAGGCTATCACGGCTGGGAGAAAACCCTCAGCATTAGTAAAGAAGGACCACGGTGGCCTCTGGGTAGAAACACTGCAGAGTTCATGTGGATACGCTGCTGCATTAGGTCAGATAGAAATATCATAAAGCATCATTAAGTAAAAACGTTTATTAAGAACAAATGTTTAAATATTGTTAACGTGTTTCCCAGAAACATCTGTAGAGACAAAGAGCTTTCTGTTGTTGCTTCGAGGAAACAAGCTCTTCTTTTTAGTTTTGTCCTGGTATTTATTCCAGGACGGACTCATCCACTGAGCAGTGTTTGGGTTTCTTCGTTTTCCTCGTTCTGGATGCAAACTATTACAACTTGGGCTTTATTTCAGTGACAATGGCCTTAAGCTGCAATACAACAGGAAGTTACTCATATATAGTAATTTCCCAGACCATATTAAAAATCCATTAACAGGAAATACAAATGATGGGACAATGCCACAGCATGGACATTAGAACAGTTGGGAAAATTTACCTGGAAAAAGGTGAAAATGAGGCTTCATTGAACTGGAATTACAAAGACCAGGAATGTGAGATCCACCAGCCACAACTGAGGGTTTTTACACATCATATCCTCAAAGTAGAACTACAGTGATCAAAAGAATCGACTTTAATGTTATTCTTTCTTTATTTATGTCAGATTTAACCCCCCAAAAAGCTTTAATCTTTAACTAGTCTTTGGACGTAGCTACAGCACGGTCAGGTTGACAGTTTATGGGTAACATGTGGCCACCAGGCACTGTGACACACTTCCATGTTATATTACCTTGGCGTCCAGTAGGAATACAGGAGAATCATGTGAGGAATCTAAGAGTTGTTTCTTAATTCAATTCAGTTTTATTTACACAGCACCAAATCACAACAGCAGTCGTCTCAAGGTGCTTTATACTGTAAGGTAGCTCGTACAATAATAGATACAGAGAAAAACCCAACAATATGACCCCCTATGAGCAGCACTTTGGTGACAGTGGGAAGGAAAAACTCCCTTTTAACAGGAAGAAACCTCCAGCAGAACCAGGCTCAGGGAGGGGCGGGGCCATCTGCTGTGATTGGTTGGGGTGAGAGAAGGAAGACAGGATAAAGACATGCTGTGGAAGAGAGACAGATGAACCGCTGAGTGTTGTCCCGTCGAGGTGGCTCTTCTATGTTGTGCATTTATGGCACCAAACCACAAATGCAAAGGAAGAAAGGGTCGAGGCACAGCACCCAGCTGCCTGACAATATTCAGGCAACGTCCAAAGCCCCACAAAGGACCTACCCACACCCCACTGGCCCCGCCCAGATCAAGGAGCTGTCACAGCAGACAAAAATGTGAAGTCCGCACATAGTCGCCATGGCACCCACCAACCCACCACACCATCCCCCATGGAGCTACCAGGAGAGGCATACTGGCCCACTGAGGATCACAGAGGAGCAGACCCAGGGGGGCTGACAGCACAGCCCCCACCCACCAGTCGTGCAGCTTATTTTATCTTGTCAGCGTGAGCCCCACCTAAAGGGGACAGAGGGATTAGTGAGTTGCATTAGTGGGGCAGGAGAGAGTGAAGCAGGGGAGCCAATGTCACTGCGATACGACTCCTCAACACCATCCAGCCTGCCCCACCACTCATAATGAGTCCTGCTGTGCTCTGTAGCAATGATGCATTTTATGTGTGTGTGCCAGGTTAGTGCTGTGGATTCAAAGGAGCACAGTTCCACTAAACAGGAGATCAGGATAAACCCCAGTAACCAACCCTGCCCCCGCCATCACATATTCTCAATCCCAACAGAGGCCAGCCCCACAATGACATGCCACACGTGATACACAGCCAACATTACTGTTATAATTACATGTTTCCTTTATTACTTTCCTTTCAACCTATTTATTTTGCACCTTAAACTTTCTTCGGTTGCTACAAGCCACAAAGTCCTTTATGGTTTGTCTCTGTTGTGTGGAGGGCTGTTTTTAAGAGCTCAAAAATGGGTGTATCAGAGTCAAACAGGCAGCACAGTGGAAAAGTGGTTGGCACTGTTTCCTGACAGCAAGAAGGTTCTGGGTTCAAATCCAACATCTAAGCTGTTTGCATGCTCTCCCCATGTCTGGGTCCTCTCTGGGTTCTCTGGCTCCCACAGTCCAGAGACGAGCAGTTAGTGGGGTTAGGTTGATTGGTGTATGTGCCCATGAGTATGAGTGTACACGGGTGTTTCTCTGTGTTAGTGACAGTCTGACAGAAGGCTGCATCCCTCAGCCTCATGTGGGCTGTGTAGCCCCTTTACAACTGCAGTGAGAGCTCAGACCTGTTTCTGGTGGGTGGTGGACTCCTCCAGGGCTTCCCCTGATTCCCCTTCTGCCACAGAAGACTGTGGCCTCAGAAACTCATATCTGCTTTTTGCAAATGAAGCGAACCTGTTGGCTTCATCAGCAGGGGCGGATCTAGAAGGGTGGCATGGGGTGGCAAGTGCCACCCTAAAATGATCCCTTGCCACCCCAAGTGCCACCCCAGTTTTGCATATGACAGTGTTGTTTATTAAAATAAGTTTAACAGTTTGAGCGTAGTTACAGTCAGCAGTGAATATAAATGCTAGAACTGGATATATTCCATAGTGTCCCCCCCTCCACATTAACAAATGGTTCAGCCCATAGCAGGACGGCTTTTTTCTTGTTTTCAGCAGCAAGCGATGCTTATGATTGTGCCAGAGCACATTTTGAACAACACCATGGGAATTTCTGATTTTACACAGGTGGGTGGATGTTACACTGTGGAAATGAAGGAAGGTGAGTGCTATTTTAAATGGTTGTAGAAAATGAAAAAACAGCAGGTGTATTGGCTGCATTTTTAGATAAATAGTTGTATCTGTTTACAAAATGTACAATTTATATTTGCATTTCAAGTTATAAACATTTACCCAACACGTCTGTGGTTTTTTTACAGTAAAAAATACTGCTAGGATTTTAGGTTCTTTGTGTGATTTCAGATCAGTAATAGTTACATTAATAGTAATAGTAATACTAATGCAGTATGTCAGTGAAAAAACAACTAAATTCAGTTGAGCTGAAAAGATACCAAACAAAGCAAGAGGAGGAAAAAATAAAATGAAACAATCTGAGGGTGAAACACAAACGTAAACTCAAAGGAGTCACAAATGTCCGGTTGTGTTTCCGACCTCAGAGGGTGAATCCAACAAATCATGAAAAATGAGGTTTACATGTTTGTTCATGACAGTGCAGATTTCTGACATTTTGTGTAATTTAAGCTGCAACAATGTGACTGTTTTCTAACAAAAACAGTGAAACTTAAGTTAGACTTGTGTTTGTAAATGAAGCGCCCCATGTTGTGTAGCTTTCTGGAGTTTATACTTATTGGGCTACATATGTATTTAATATACAGGCTGTACAGTACATAACATCAAAACTCACATGTTTCATGTAACTAAAGTGTGTAATCATGTGGGCTACAGACAATAATTAAGTTATAGACTATATTTATATGAAAAACGTGCATACTTACTGCATTTGAATCATTTTAACCACATGTAACCACCTGCATATGTGTTTGGGGGGAAAAGGCTTTGATTTTGCCACCCTAAGAAAATTTCTCTAGAGCCGCCCCTGACCATTTCACAGGATTTGCATTTAAAGATGCAACAAGACTAAAATGGTTAGGGTCAGGAGGTCAAAGGTCAGGGCTCCTGTGGGTCTGAGGGCGGCTTCACGCTGGAGAAAGATGAAGGAGTCTGACCTGAGCCAGTGTTTGACATGAACACATCAGCACTGCTGTCAGTGAGCCTAACGACAGCCGTTAGCATCATTTCAGTGTTTCAGTCATAAAAACACTTCCTGTCACTGTGGTGGTTACAGTGACATCATGCAGTTTGTGCTTTGACCTCCAGAGGGCGACAAATCAGCACAGACAGAGAGCTCCATTCAAACTTTGCTGCCATCAGGAATAATTCTTCAAATATAATCATCAGTGTTTGAGCAGTTATGATATCAGGGACAATCTAGACATGTGTGACAACACTGAACATGTCACATGACACACCTCAAACATCATGTGATCCACTCTCAGTCTGCACTTTCATTCATGACTTCAACAGGTTGAAATGAGCTTTGAAGAAACATCAGTTCAGTGCTGAAATATTTAAACGCTGCAGGAAGAACAACAACAAATTGATGACGGATGTTTGTGCTTCAAACAGGAAAACCAGCAGAAATAAATCACAGCCTGCCAGAGGTTTGGAGTTTCCGAGGTGCAACTGAACGCAGCACAGTGTTCCAATGCTCCTGATTGTCCTCAAACGTCTCTTTGGGTGTTTCCTTCCTGCTCAAAGTTTTCTTTCACTTCCTGAACTTCGTGGAGTGGAGCTTGTTGTTGGTGTGTGAAGAAACTGTAAGTTTGCTTTGTTTCCTCCTTTAACAGTTTGTCTTTAGGAACTTTACTGTTTGTTCAGCTCGTGTTTGATTTCTTCACACAACAAACTGTGTGTGTTTGTATTTCCGGTCTCTCCATTAAAGTCAGTGTGTAATGTTTCCTGGCTAACATCAGCTGTGTGCAGCTTAGTTCAGCACAAATCTGCCGCTCCATAGTTCACGGTAACGGACTCACAGCTGGACCAACGAGGCCGAGTGTGTCCGCCACTCTGAGCTACGTTCGTGTTTGTGTACTTGTAGTTTGTACTTTGAGTTCACTCAGAGCCCACAGAGGACGCAGCGTACGTGATGACGTCACAGCCCTTTACCTCCTTTACTGTCACTGTGATTAATATTTACACACGAGACACCTGCAGAGCTCTGACGCTGAGCTAGCACACAGCATGCTAACACTAAGCTAACACTAAGCTAGCCAAGAACCCAGAGTGAGGTTAAAGCTAGTGATGGGCAGATGAAGCCCCATGAAGCACTGAAGCTTTTCATCCAATTGGTTCACCCCAACGCGAAGCTTCATGAAGCTTCATTTGCTCTAGTAGGACACCTACTGGACGTAAAAATATTAGTTGGCATGAATTTGAAGAGTGTGGCCTTTTTTGCACACAGCCTGTAAATGTCAACAACAAAAGGAGTGTGTAAAACATGTATATTGTAGTGATGCAGTGTACTGTGTATATTTATACTGGCAGTATGGAACATGATTATTTGGAAATGCCTAAAATGGAAATGATCATATACTGTGAGGTGAGGTGTGGACAGTGGTTGTGCTTTTGTAACATTGAGGCAAGGACAGTGATGAGTGTTTAGGGGACACATCATTGGTTTTTGTTAAAAAGAAACAGTTTCTCCACTGTGGCAGGTCGTAGGCGATTTTTTTTTTCTAAACTGTCTCTAACTCTCACTAACCGCAACTCTCCATCAAACGCCCACATTTTGTCTGAGGGGTTTATATCGCTGTCATAGCTCGCGGCAAAGTTCGAACCGCTTCCTGAACCAGTCACGTGGTACAGCCGGGCAGCGAGGCTTCGGACGTCATCATTTTCAGCTCCTCCCATAAATGAAGCAAGCCTCATGACTGAGATCCTACTGGTTTCTAGGTCACATGACAGGTCAGAGGTCAGCGACTGTAACTCAGTTCCTCCTGTTAATGTGAACTCACTGAGTGTTTGTGGTTTACCTCTCAGACTGACTGAAGATGATGATGGAGGAAGAGGAGGACAGAGCAGAGTCTGCAGGGTCCAGCTGTCCGTCTGTGAGGAGTGACCGGTCCAAAGATCGAAATCCAGACTTCAGTGGTGAACCTGGAGCAACGAGGTCAGAGAGCTGAACTCACTGAGTAACAGAAATAATTCTGCACTGACATTATAATCAGTGTTGACTCTGGTTGATTGTCTGACTGTGTTTGTGAGCTGAGAGGAAATGAAAATGAGTTTGTAACAAAAATCAGTTTTGTCCAGTTTTCCTGTAAAAAGCTGAACTCTAATCTAAGAGGATGTTACTGACAGGAAACAGCTGCATTATCTGCAGTCTGTGTGATCACAGCTGCTTCAATCATGTTTGTGTCTGCAGAGGTCAGAGGTCACAGTCTGCAGGGTCCAGCTGTCCGTCTGTGAGGAGTGACCGGTCCAAAGAGCTAAATCCAGACTTCAGTGGTGAACCTGGAGCAACGAGGTCAGAGAGCTGTGATGACTCCTTTACATGTTTGTGTTTCCTGGATAAATATGACCTGAAACATCCTCAGATTGTTACAAAGATTCATTAAAAAGAAAACAATGAAAGAGAAAAGATCCAAATGTTCGACTTGGTCATTTGCTGTTTGAGGACAGTGATGCTCATATCTGTGGGGAAAGTGTGACCTGAGTGGGTTCATGTTTGTCTTTAAAGAACAGAGCTGCTCTGATTCTCTTTGTGTCTGATCTGTTAAACAGTCTGAGAGGTCACACAGAGACCCAGCAGCTAAAGCCTGGATCATACTGGCTGCTGTTACTCCATCAGGACAACACTGAACCACAGTGGTGTGGATGTAGTGGATAAATCCCACCATACTGATGCTCAGAGTTAACCACAGGGAACAAAACCAGATGTTACCTTCAGATTGTGACCTTTGGAGTGGACGATGCAGATTTCAATAGAGAATAAATGTTGTTGTTTTTCAGCTGTGAAGAAAGAATCTAATTTTCTGAACTTAAGAATTTATGATGCTGGAAACAACATGGAGACTATAACACAACATTTCCACTGTGTTCATAGAATGAATGTAAAACTGTCAGACATTCATTAAATATGCAAAATGTCTACAGAAGCATCAGAGGGTCAGACGTGAAGCACTCAGTGATTTTGATCAAATGACTCATCAGTTATTGATCTGTACTACACTGATCTACCACGTTAGTAAAGCTGGTGTTCTGGTGGTGGAGGGAGACTGGGATCATGTTCTGGTTTTGGAGCAGTGATCTGCTGATGGTTCAGTTTGATGAGCTTCTTCAAAATCATCCCTGACATCACCACTGAAAGGACGTCCATGAAAACAGACTGAAAATTACTGATATGTTCACAATCTGAGAGTTTAAAACTTGACAGACTTGATTCAGATGAAGTTATTTGAGCAGAAACTCCTGGATCTTTATCCTGTGTTGATCTAATCCTTCATGGTTCCTCCACAGAGTGGAGCAGCAGAGCTCAGAGGTTCCCAGTGGTCAGTCTGCCCAGCAGCATCAAACACAGCTGGACTCCATATTTATGGTCTGTACATGTACAACAACTACTGTTACATCTGTTCTGTTCACAGTCATCTCCATGCTGCTCTTTGTAGACCAGTGGATCGTCAGTGTGTCCAACATGGATCTGATGTTTGGCTCCATGATTTCAGTCTGATTGGCTCATTCATAAATATTCTGTTCCAGCTGCTGGAGGACAACATCATCACTTTTGTGAAGAACGAGCTGAAGAAGATCCAGAAGGTTCTGAGTCCAGGTTACCCAGAATGCTTAGAGAGTCAGAGGAGCAGCAGCAGAGAGGCGTTTGTGAAGATCACAGTGGACTTCCTGAGGAGAATGAAGCAGGAGGAGCTGGCTGACCGTCTGCAGAGCAGTAAGAGGATTTATCTAAAGATTTAAGCTGCTGGATAAATGAACATTTTCCAGAGATGGAAGATGGAGCAACATGTTTTAAAGATTAGTTCTTTTTGGAATTGAGTGTTTATTTTTCTTCTCATTCAGAACTTCAAGCTCCAGTTTGTCATCGTAACCTTAAATCCACCCTGAAGAAGAAGTTCCAGTGTGTGTTTGAGGGCATCGCTAAAGCAGGAAACCCAACCCTCCTGAATCAGATCTACACAGAGCTCTACATCACAGAGGGAGGGACTGCAGAGGTCAATGATGAACATGAGGTCAGACAGATTGAAACAGCATCCAGGAAACCAGACAGACCAGAAACAACCATCAGACAAGAAGACATCTTTAAAGCCTCACCTGGAAGAGATGAACCAATCAGAACAGTGCTGACAAAGGGGGTGGCTGGCATTGGGAAAACAGTCTTAACACAGAAACACAGCCTGGACTGGGCTGAAGACAAAGCCAACCAGGACATCCAGTTCATATTTCCATTCACTTTCAGAGAGCTGAATGTGCTGAAAGAGGAAAAGTTCAGCTTGGTGGGACTTGTTCATCACTTCTTTACTGAAACCAAAGAAGCAGGAATCTGCAGCTTTGAAGACTTCCAGGTTGTGTTCATCTTTGATGGTCTGGATGAGTGTCGACTTCCTCTGGACTTCCACAAAACTACAATCCTAACTGACCCTAGAAAGTCCACCTCAGTGGATGTGCTGCTGATAAACCTCATCAGGGGGAAACTGCTTCCCTCTGCTCGCCTCTGGATAACCACACGACCTGCAGCAGCCAATCAGATCCCTCCTGACTGTGTTGGCATGGTGACAGAGGTCAGAGGGTTCACTGACCCACAGAAGGAGGAGTACTTCAGGAAGAGATTCAGAGATAAGAAGCAGGCCAGCAGGATCATCTCCCACATCAAGAAAGCTCGAAGCCTCCACATCATGTGCCACATCCCAGTCTTCTGCTGGATCACTGCTACAGTTCTGGAGGATGTGCTGGAAACCAGAGAGGGAGGACAGCTGCCCAAGACCCTGACTGAGATGTACATCCACTTCCTGGTGGTTCAGGCCAAAGTGAAGAAGGTCAAGTATGATGGAGGAGCTGAGACAGATCCACACTGGAGTCCAGAGAGCAGGAAGATGATGGAGTCTCTGGGAAAACTGGCTTTTGATCAGCTGCAGAAAGGAAACCTGATCTTCTATGAATCAGACCTGACAGAGTGTGGCATCGATATCAGAGCAGCCTCAGTGTACTCAGGAGTGTTCACACAGATCTTTAAAGAGGAGAGAGGACTGTACCAGGACAAGGTGTTCTGCTTCATCCATCTGAGTGTTCAGGAGTTTCTGGCTGCTCTTCATGTCCATCTGACCTTCATCAACTCTGGACTCAATCTGCTGGAACAACAACAAACAACATCCAAGCGGTCTAGTTTTTTTAGAAAAAAAGAGTCTCTCCACCAGTGTGCTGTGGACAAGGCCTTACAGAGTCCAAATGGACACCTGGACGTGTTCCTCCGCTTCCTCCTGGGTCTTTCACTGCAGACTAATCAGAGTCTCCTACGAGGTCTGCTGACACAGACAGGAAGCAGCTCACAGTACAATAAGAAAACAGTCCAGTACATCAAGAAGAAGCTCAGTGAGAATCTGTCTGCAGAGAAAAGCATCAATCTGTTCCACTGTCTGAATGAACTGAATGATCGTTCTCTAGTGGAGGAGATCCAACAGTCCCTGAGATCAGGACGTCTCTCCACAGATAAACTGTCTCCTGCTCAGTGGTCAGCTCTGGTCTTCATCTTACTGTCATCAGAAAAAGATCTGGATGTGTTTGACCTGCAGAAATACTCTGCTTCAGAGGAGGCTCTTCTGAGGCTGCTGCCAGTGGTCAAAGCCTCCAACAAAGCTCTGTAAGTAAATATGTGATCATAGCTTTAGCTTTTAAATGTTTATTCTAGTTAACACAGATCAGGTGGAACAACTCAAATAAAATATCAAAAATATTAAGTGGTCATCGGTACTCAGTTTGTTCAATACTGAATACAATGGAGCACAAATTGTCCACGTTTCTGAAATATTTCTGGGTGTAACTGTCACCAAAGTGCAATTTAGACCTGGCCTGTGGTTGTTATCTAAGTGATAATCATCAATTCTACTAAAACAAATACAAAATAAAGAAATTTGACACATTCTGTTGATATCAAAAGCACACTGAACAATTCAGTGTTGTTTTACTGCTGTTCTCTCTTCACTTCTTCTCCTCTGATTCTCTCCACATGTTGCTCTGCATCAGTGCTCAGTTTCCTGACAAAACAAGATGAAATATTGCTAAATATAATAGTATCTCATTACACTTCAACATAAGTGTTTTATTTTTGTAATTGTTTATCTGTTATTTTTCAGACTGAGTCACTGTGACCTGTCAGAGAGAAGCTGTGAAGCTCTGGCCTCAGGTCTCAGCTCTCAGACCTCTAATCTGAGACAGCTGGACCTGAGTAACATTAACCTGAAGGATTCAGGCGTGAAGCTTCTGTCTGAAGGACTGAAGAGTCCACGCTGTACACTGGAAACTCTCAGGTGAGATCAAGCATTTTTCTTTCATCAACTGACAGAATTAGCAGATTAATAATAAGGCAGTCCTCTAATAAGAGGAGAAGTGGAGGTGTTTTGAAGGGCAACATACTCTTATGTTAACAAGACAGGAAGTAGTTCCTGGGAACTGCTTCCTTTGTTATTGTCTAAGTAGAAACATGATGGTGAAACAGTGATGAGTTTGCAGAGGTGGATCCACACAACACAACAATGCTGTTGCGTGCTGAAAGCAGACTTCTCACAGATTCTGAGACTGCAGGTTTCATCACTGTCCAACCAAAATTCACTGAACCAGCAGTAAATGAACGTCCAAAACTACACTTCATGTTTAAAAAACAGATGATCAGGGGGATTTGTGTTTACATCTTTTTTGTGTGATCTGTTCACCTGCTGTTTCAGCTGTTTGGTGGTTGTTGAGATGGTTTTGTGAACTTTTAGCTGAGATCCTGACGTTTCTGTAGATACCACACATGTCTAATTACTTTGTACAGCATGAACGGCCATAACGAGGTTTTTAACAGTAAGAAAAGTTGTAAAACTTCAGAAAATATAGTTAAAAGTCCAAAACCTTCTACGTCTGGTGGCTTGTGGTAAGGAGCAGATCAAACGAGTAAAGAATTACGTTATAATTATAAATGGCTTCAACAGCACATTCAGGTCTGTGAGACTCATTCAGACACTGAGCCGTGGCTCTGTGCTACATGCACATATTTCTGCATCTCTGCCATTCAGACACACTTTATATATAGTTTATTTTATGTAGTATTCAATACTGAACTGTACATTTAGTCGTTTTAAAGGCAGCAAGTTTTATTCAGTGTTTTCATAAAAGCCTTATTTCTATCCATTTACTGCTATTAGGAAGAACACGTGAGGTTTAAGACCTGGACCAGTTTGAAACCTTTTGTCCTCCACAGTGGAAAATGGGTGGAAATAAAAATGGGTCTCACTTTAGCCAGCTCCTAATTTTATCGGTTCTGCTCTCAGCGTCTCCTGTATATCTCCTGTATAAATGTTGCACTCAGATTTGTGGTCTCCAATATCACTGAAATGCAGCCAGATGCTGCTCATTTTGCCTTTTCACTCTTTCCTGACATGCTTGCATTTCAGTACAGCTCCCATTTCTCTGTGTACTGGTCTCTACCACTACCCTTGCTGTCTATGGGACATTTCCGTCCTCTTTCACATAATGGTATGATCCCAGTCTGTCTCTGAAAGTGTTTGGCCACATGGTTTGCTCATCAGAATAACATCTCAGCCGTGCTCACATTGATTATCAGCAAGCCTGAAAATTCATCAATATTTGACATATGAAATTATCTCAAGGGCTGGATTTGGCCCACGGGCCATATGTTTGACACCCCTGGTTTACACAGTTTGGTATTCAATGTACAAGTGAGTTAGCTCTCAGCTAACTAGCAGACAAGCTAACTGCTGGGACTGCGTCTTTCTAACAAGAGCGTCAGACACTCAGACTGGTTTCCTTTGTGGATGATGATGTGTTCTCACACTGATCCTTCATGCTGATGCTGCCATCCACCCACTGCTCCTGGATTCATCATCATCTCCATCAGCCCTCACAATACTCCACCTTCTTCAGCTTCATGTTCAGCAGCCTGGATGGACAGTAATTCTTTCCATGGGTTATGATGGGACATTGAGAGCTGAAGTCAAACAGCAGTGAGAATGAAAGACTGATTCATTTCTATTTAGTCTTGTGCTGTGCAGCTTTGTTCAGAGCATTAAGGCCCAGCAAAGATTACTGAGGTCATAGAGTCCTGATGAAACCTGTGTGCTTATAGAAACTGAGACCAGATGAACCAGAATAGAAGGACATTAAAATGAAGTGTCAGCTACACAAAGGCAAAGCTATTCAGTTGTTGCTGTGAGTTATTTAAATGGAGGATGGAGTCAGGCTTTAAGCTGCTGGACTCAGTCACTATATCCTGTTGTCCTCATAGAACCTGGACACACAGACTCACCTGTGACACAGTGACACACAGTGTGGGCTACACACACATTAGAAAGTGGATCAGTCACACTTGTGCAATCATTTGTTGTGCTGGGAAACCATGAACACTTTGAATCACATTAATGGCTTTGTTACAGCAACATTCAATCATGAGTTCAAAAGTAGTGCATTGTGTACTTATTTTAATAGTACTGCAGTGTGAGAAGTGCAACATTCAGTGTGCAGAAACAGATCAGGTGCTTTCTAACAGCAGTGTTCCCTTTAACACAGCAGCAGTTCAAATATTTCTGTCAGTCTGAGCTGAAACATGAATCTAATCAAATATCAAATCAAAGTTCTTTGCCTCTGCCAGGACGTTAACATTTGATCTAGTTTTTTACAAAGTTCCCTCAGCGTCCAGAGCCACCAACATACCTTTGATCAACAGCAAGTGAACATTTATAAATGTGTGTTTGCAGAACAGGAAGCAGCAGAACTATTGTTCTGTTATCAGGCAGCAGCACAAACGCTCATCAGCTCATTTACTGTGCAGGACTTTGAGTGTGTGAAGTGTGTGTTTGTGCTGGATTTCCTTTGGAGAATCTCAGTCAGAAACCAGACAAAGAAAAACTCTTTCAACAGTCCAGGTTGAGTTGACAACATGAACTGCATTTATCTTCCTCTGACTTGACATGTTCTTCCTCCTCTGCACCGAGCCAGCTGCTAAGACTCACAAGCTCATTGACATTTTCTGATGATAAAGAAACTCTCTTCTTCTGCACAATATGAGCAGCAACAGAGAAGAAGCTTTCACAGGTACAGATGTTGCAGCTGTGGCCAAGTACATGTGCTGCATGTTGGAGCAGCACTCTAATGGACAGGCCTCTGTACTGATGGTGGGCTCTGCTCTGTATCCACCACACTGTTCTCAGCTGAGTCTTCCTCCTGTTCACACTCTGATGAAGCACCAACAGGGCCAACTTCTTCTCTGGTGGCTCGGATGTTGTTGCTTCCACAGGTTTCCCTCCAACAACCCTCTGTTCCTGCAGTGAGTTCAGTAAGATCTGGGTAAACACTTGAGCTCCTTGAATCTGGCTCCAGCAGCAGTTTTCACATATACAATGTTGGCATTTTGCTTGCGTGTCTCCAGGTCTGTTCTGAATGTAGACTTGAATTTGACCACGTAGGCGGGGTCATCATCTGAGCTCTCCATCACCTGAGAGAGATGACAAAACACAGAATCACAGAGCATGAAACCAACGTTTCTCCTCCCAGAAGTTCAGTCACAGACCTGCAACAGAAACAAGAGTCAAAGATTCAAATGACGCAGAGCTTTCATTTACTTATATCCACAAACATGTCCTCTACATATTCATGCTGTATTTACACACACATACAGAGGCTGTTTGTCTCTCACACACAGACAGGACACTGAGAAATACATCATGTTAAATATACCTGCAGGCTTCCAGCTGTGCACTTTGTCCCTGTTAGCTGTGATTGCCATGGCAACCTTGGTGTTGTGCGCGATGCAGGGACGTGTTCAAAGGCAGACGTCTGGCAGCAGCATCATATTTGATGCACTATCTGTACTGAGTGTGCTGACTGTATTTCAAATGTCCCACTGCTGTGCAACATGAATCACATGTTCTGCACGTTTCTGTAACTCCCAGGTAACCATGGTTACACAGCCACGCCCAGTAGTCTCCAGAGAGACCAACAGCTGGTTCATGTTGTAACGCCGTGGCTTTCGTAGTCTCTCCTTTTTCTACAGCTCATGTGTTCTTCTTGTGATGCTGCGTCTTGAGGCTCATACATGCCGTCATTTGTTGATCCTAAGAACGTTCCTCAGACCGACTTCTTCAACAACAGATAACTTTAGTTGTATCAACACTGCCTCCTGGAACAGTTTAAAATGAACATGTCAAAGATCTGTACCTGTCTCCATGTTTCTGTCCCCGCCCCTTTCTTTCTGTCCCGGGTCATGTGAGCGCTGCAGTAGTATTAGGCCCACCCTCAATGCTCCCATTGGCTGAGACGCATAATGACGCCCATTTCAAGCCAGCACTGATCAACATCCCTCCTGTGACCCATGGCTTTTATATTCAGAGCCAGTGAGCACTTTCACAATAATCATGATTTTAAAAACTGTGATTAAAATAATTGCTGACGTTAATCAGTTAATGAGTTAACGAGATTATAACAGGTTAAGTTGCCCTAATAATTAGACTTTGGTGACAAACTGATGTGATCTCCATGTTTCCTTTGTTGGACTGTGGGCGAGTGTCAGAACTGAATGTACTGAGTAACATGTAGAGTTTAAACATGTGTCAGTTCCAGTTTTAGAGCTCTAAAGTGCAGCTATCATGTTAGGAATATGTTAGGAATAGACAGGAACACTGAGCACACTGAGGTCAAATCTTTATTTTACCACTCGCTGCATTCTTGATGTTCATGAATTCAGCAGGTTCATGATTGTCTGCAGCATTAATCTCATATTTCCCTTAAAGTGTTGAATTTGACTGTTTGATGTTCTTTATGATCTCTGGCACCAGTTCATCTGTAGGCTGAGCTCAGTCCATCCATTTAGTGAAATGATGTTTAAAGGTCTCCTTGTTCTGTGAGCGTGCACAGATCCTGAAGCAGAAAGCCTGGGTTACAGAGAAATGATCATCATTGTGATGATGCTCATCATCTCTGACTGGGATTTGAGGTTTTATCAAAGCAGCAAAGAAAGCCTGGCTATGTTGGACTGGGTGTGGCAGCAGCTCCCAGTTTGAGTTCAGGAGACAGACACCCTCTCTACTTTGAAGATCAGCTTCAAACTTTCCTTTTTGATAAAGCTTATAGTTCGAGCTGGATCAGGTGACCCTGAACCATCCCTTAGTTATGCTGCTATAGGCTCAGGCTGTTGGTGGACTTCCCATGATGCTCTGCTTTCTTCTCCCCTCTTTTCACTCCTGATGCTTTTATATGTCACTACTGCATGTCCTTAACTTTTGTCTCTCTGTTTTGTTCTTGTCTCTCTGAGCTCATCTCTTCTTTCCCCTCACCCTGCAACCAGTCATGGTAGATGCTCCTCCTGGAGCCTGTTTTCACTGGGAGGATCTTTGTGTCAAAGGGAGTTCTTCTTCCCACCATCACCAAGTGCTGCTCAGAGTGGAGGCGGTTACCTTACACTGTTAAACAGCTTCAGATGACTGTTGTTGTCTGTTGGGTATTGTCACTTATAAATAAAGTTACAATGGATGGATGTAAATGGATAGATGTTATTGTGACAAAGAGAAAACAACTGTTGACAGATAGATTGTTGTTTTGTGTGTCTGCAGTCTGTCAGGCTGTCTGATCACAGAGAAAAGCTGTACTTCTCTGGCCTCAGCTCTGACCTCCAACCCCTCCCATCTGAGAGAGCTGGACCTGAGCTACAATCATCCAGGTCCCTCAGGAATGAAGCTGCTCTCGGCTGGACTGAAGAATCCAGGCTGGAGACTGGACACTCTCAGGTATGGAGAGAAAATCTGATAGAGGAGGAAGAGCTGGAAACATTTCCTGTGTCTTTCACTCACTTCCTGTTTGTTTCCTGCAGATGACACATGAACAATCACACATGCAGGAATATTTTCTAATAATTATTCACCTAATTAGAGTTAGCCCCTAATGGCAGCCTAGTTAGCATTAACTCCTGACATCGTTATAATGCAGGGGAAAAGGGTTACCATTATCAGATAATGCTAATTTACATCAAATTAACAATAGTTAATAATGGTAGACTTCGTATCATTAGCTGCTGTCATTCTTACAAAGCAAAGGAAAACAATATGAGCATTAGCTGCTAATGCTTTTTCATCTAAAATTAGCATTAGCCACTAATGGCAGCCTACTTAGCATTAACTCCTCACTAATATAATGCTAATTCACGTCAAATTAGCATTAGCTGCTAGCATCAGCCTACCTAGCACTAGTTGTTCACATTGTTAAAAGGGAAGAGAAAACGATATTAGCATTAGCTACTAATAATTATTCACCCCTAATTTGAATTAGCCGCTAATCAGAATCAGAATCAGAATACTTTATTGATCCCTGGGGGAAATTATTTTTTGTTACAGTGCTCCATTTTAAACCAACATTAAGACAAGACAGACAATACGCTAACTAAGAATAGTACAATACATACATACATACATACATACATACATACATACATACATACATAAGTTACTTATAAATAAATATTTGGAAAAGAAACATGTGTAGCTGTAGCAGCAAACAGTGTGTTAAGTGGATGCGTTGTACAGGGAGATGGCCACAGGCAGGAATGATTTCCTGTGTCGTTCAGTGGTGCTTTTTGGTAATCTCAGTCTCTCACTGAACGAGCTCCTGTGACTGACCAACATGTCATGGAGTGGGTGGGAGGTGTTATCCAACATTGTCTTTATCTTGGACAGCATCCGCCTCTCCGACACCACCTTGAGGGAGTCCAGCTCCATCCCCACAACATTGCTGGCCTTACGGATTAGTTTATTAAGTCTGTTGGCATCTGCGACCCTCAGCCTGCTCCCCCAGCATGCAACAGCATAGAGGATCGCACTGGCCACCACAGACTCATAGAAAATCCTCAGCATTTTCTGGCAGATGTTGAAGGACCTCAGTCGCCTCAAAAAATAGAGACGACTCTGGCCCTTCCTGTAAAGTGCTGTGGTGTTTTTAGCCCAGTCCAGTTTATTGTCAATGTGTACTCCAAGGTATTTATAGTCCTCCACAATGTCAACACTGACCCCCTGGATTGAAACAGGGGTCAAGTGTTTCCTGGTCTTCCTGAAGTCCACGATCAGTTCCTTGGTCTTTGCCACGTTGAGCTGCAGATGATTCTGCTCACACCACGTGACAAAGGAGTCGACCACAGCCCGGTACTCTGTCTCATCATCCCTGCTGATGCATCCAACCACCGCAGAGTCATCAGAAAACTTCTGAAGATGGCAGGTCTCTGTGCAGTGGCTGAAGTCTGTGGTGTAGAGGGTGAAGAGGAAGGGGGAGAGGACAGTCCCCTGTGGTGCCCCTGTGTTGCTAATGGCAGTCTACTTAGCATTAACTCCTCACTAATGTGATGCTAATTCACATTAAATTAGCTTTAGCATTAGCTGCTAGCATCAGCCTACCTAGCACTAGCTGCTCACATTGTTAAAAGGGAAGAGAATACGATATTAGCATTAGCTGGTAATATTTATTCACCCCTAATTAGAATTAGCCACTAATGGCAGCATACTTAGCGTTAACTCCTCACATTGTTGTAATGCAAATGGGGCTAACTTGCATTAAATTAGACTGCTGTTATTAGCTAATGCTATTTAGCAGTAGCTGCTCACATTGTTATAAAGCAAAGGAAAACGATATGAGCATTAGGTTCTAATGCGTATTTGCCTTAAATTAGACGTAGGTGCTAATGGCAGCCTACTTAGCATTAGCAGCTCAGATGTTGTAATGCTAGGAAAAAGAGTGTTAGCATTAGCCGTTCACATTGTTATAAAGTTAAGGGAAATAGTGTTAGCATTAGCTACTCACATTGTTAAAAAAAGTAAGTGTTAGCATTAGTGCATAATGCTAATTCATGTCAAATTAGCATTAGTTAATAACGGCAGCCTATTTAGCATTATCTAATAATGTTGACCTTGGCCCACTGGAAAAGTTCAGAACTAAAGATTTAGGAGTGTTTCTCGATAGCTCTTTCTCATTTGAGAAACAAATGAATTCTGTTATTAAAACCAGCTGTAAGGTTTATATTGTTGATTGTCATTTATGCTTAGAAATATTTACTCATATATGCTTAGAGTTGTATAATCGATTGCATGATGATAGAGGTTTGATCCTTAGTAGTCTGTAAAGACTCTGTGTGCCTTCCAGAGTGCTCTGGCATGCACACACCACTTGGGGCCATGAGAGAGGTCGTACCCTCTCTTACTGATTTATGGTGTAGGACAGAGGTCTCAAACTCAATTTAGCTGGGGGCCGCTGCAGGCAGAGTCTGGGTGAGGCTGGGCCGCATTAGGTTTTCCACAAGAAAGGCATGGTTAAAAAATTCCAATCTTCTCAAATCTCTTTATTTTTATTTTTTAACACAAAATATGAAAAATGAATAAACAAATTAAGAATTAATAAGAAAATAAATCAATCTGTAATACATAAATAAAACAATAATAAGATATTTTTAGTCAGTGAACTTGTGTTTTTCTTTCAGTCTTCTATAGCTGCTGTATTTAGATTGAAATGTCTGTATTAACAGTTCTATAACCTTCTTCTGAACATGAATGGAACACTGTAGAAAATGAACTGTTCTTCTGAACATGGCTTCTCTTGCCTACTCCTTGCTGCTAGAGACCTGGCAGCATAGCCGAGCCAGATTTGGCCTGAGGGTGGAAGCAGTTGCGACCCTCAGTATGTCTTGAAGATGATCATCCGTAAGTCTGGACCTGTACTTGGACTTATTGAAGTTCAAAGTGGAGAAGAGCTTTTGGCACAAGTATGTGCTACCAAAAAGGCACATGGTCCGCTTGAACATTCGGGAAAGCCGAGGGAAACTAGGGCTCAAGTCTCTCAAAAATTGTCCAAGCTTGTCTGCTTTTCCACTCACCTCCCTGAACTTTGCTTTGAGTTCAGAGTTGCACTGCAGCTCAATGAGCTCCATTTGAAGCACAGAAGGGGCATCTTGCACATCAAAGGAGAAGGGGTCCGCAAAAATGTGAAAGGTGGCTCTGTGTGTCTTGAAGTCAGCAAATCTGTGATCAAATTCCTCCTGTAGCCTCAAAATGACATCAACATACTCGTCAGCACTGAATGGTGTGCCTGCATCCACGAGTGCCTTGCATGCTGGGAAATGGCAAAGGTTTGTCTGAGAGAGCTGAGCTTTCCAGAGCGCAAGTTTTGTGGAGAATGCTCTCACGTTGTCATAGGCAGCACTGACAAGTTGCCCCTGGCCTTGTAACGTCTTGTTCAGTACATTAAGCTCATGTGTCATATCAACAAGAAAAGCTGAGTCCATGAGCCATTTGGGATCAGTTAGCACAGGAACACTAACTCCATCCTTCTCCATGAAGGCTTCACTTCTGCTCTCAACTCAAAAAGTCTCTTTAATACATTTCCCCCGCTGAGCCAACGTACCTCAGTGAAGTCGAGCACATCCCCATATTCTGACTCCATTTCCTCTAAAAAAGCACAGAACCTTCGGTGCTTTAAGCCCCTGGATCTGATTTGGTTGATGCATTTCACAACAATAGACATCACATTGTCAAACTTCAGGCATTTGCTGCAAAGGACCTGCTGATGGATGATGCAGTGCAGAGCAATGGCCTCCTCCACGCCTTCCTCTTCCAGTTTGTTTTGTGCCACCAGTCCATGTTTCCTCCCTGTCATTGATGGCGCTCCATCTGTTGTTATTCCAACAAACCTCTTCCATGGCAAACCAACATTCTCAATGGCATCACACAGCTTGTAAATATCTGCTGAGCGGTGGTCTGGCCATGCATTGGAATTACTGTGAGCAGCTCCTCCATCACTTCAAAACTGTCATCAACACCACGGACATACATTGGGAGCTGGGCAGTGTCGGTGATGTCTGTGGTCTCATCAAGAGCGACTGAGTATACACTGAAACATTTGGCTTTCTCACACAGTTGGTCATAAATGTCACTTGACAGGTCAGAAATGCGATCTGCTGCGGTGTTGGCAGAAAGGCTGATGTTGCTAAACTGACCTTTCTTTCCCGGACAGACTATATTTGCAGCCTGCAATATGCACTTTTAGACAAATGCACCTTCTGTGAATGGCTTCCCTGCTTTAGCAATCATCTCACTAACCACGTGGCTCCGACTGCTGCATTATTCTCTTTGGTTGCTTTCTTGGAGAAATCTTGCTGCCTCAGTAGATCTGTTTTAAGACTGGCAACCCGGTTCGCTCTCTCGTCTCCCTGGTATTTTGCATCCAGCTCAGCATGTCTAGTTGTGTAATGACGTTTCAAATTGTATTCCTTGTGCAGCGCAACTTTCTCTGTGCAAATAAGACAGGTCGGGGTGCCCCTGTGCTCAACAAAGAAATATTGCATTTCCCACTTTTCCTGAAATTGTCGGTGCTCATCACCAACCTTTCTCTTCACCGCAGGCTTTGAAAAAGACATGTTTGGGGCTATGTGACATTTATAATTCTACTTGGTGTCACTGTCGCATTGAAGTTTCAATCAAGCGTTTAGCCGACGGACGGGGAACGTCTCAACGCGTAGAGAACGTCATTTCTGCTTCTTTTTCTTGCAACCGTAGCACGGCGATCGGCAGATAAAAAGCCGGTAGCAGTCTCCTTTGTTTTTACGCTCGATGTTCATGTCTTTCATGACGACACGAACACCGTGGCGTTTGCAGATGGTAGAAAGTGCAGGGATAGCGAGCGCAAAAAAGGCGACTGCTCACGGCGCCGGGCTGTTGTTACAGGAGAAAGAAGCGGAAATGACACCGTGACATATAACAAATAACATCAGCTGTTTCTGATGTTAGTTGTTTTGACTGCTTTTACATTATATTGAAATATATGTAATGTTCATGTTTGCTGCAATGCAAACGGAGTGATGCAAATAAAAACATGGAGCCACAAATTACGGTGCGACCCTATAATTAGTCCGGGTTACCGGGGACTGTTGTTGCCGATGAACAGGTGTCGCTATGTGACTGCAGACTAAATTGGGCTGCATTGAGTTCATGACTTTTCTTTTATCCCGCCGCCTACGCATCACTGTGAGAGTTAATATGAGATCTCTCTCTGTGGAAAAATAACTTTAAATCCCACTGACGTGTGTATAAATCTATATACGTATAATGTCCCGCTGGGCAGCAACTTAAAAAAACAACTGTTTTTGAAGTGTTGTGAACGCAGCGCGCTGGGGCGAATGTCGGCGTTTGCCCAATAGAAAGGAGGAAGCCAGCCAGGCACAGGAAAGAAAGAAACACTCCAGGGCAACGCTGCTGGAACTTTGACTCACTGAGAAATGTTTCCCTGCTTGCATCAAGCCCGGCTGGTGTCCCCTGAGATCCATATCCCACCCTGATTGGTGGGTTAATTCAGCTCCGCCCACAACACTGTAAAGTGTCATACATTATCAAACTAACATTACATTTTCATATTAAGGTGGGGCCAAAAACTATCGTCCTGCGGGCCGCAATTGGCCCGCGGGCCGCGAGTTTGAGACCCCTGGTGTAGGAGGACACCTACTCTGTGTCTGGTTAAGTATAAGAGCCCTTTGTTAGGGGGACCGCTGGACTCTTAGCACCAGCTTTGGGGTCACAGGGTCACATCTGGAACACACACACACACACACAGACACACACACACACACACACACACACACACACACACTATGCACAGACTGGTACTCTTTGTTCATACCTGTGTAAGACGTCATAATGAACTTGTGCATATTCATGTAAGCTCAATAAAGAGCAGTGTTACGAGGGAGCAGACGAGAGCGACTGAGGTCAAGTGAAGGAACGGCGCTGTCACAGTTCTCTCCCTCATCAATTGTCTGGTTCCAGCGGTGGGTCTGTGCTAGACGACCCATCACCAGCTTTTTCCACTGGTTACCAGTACGTGGTAGAATCCACTTCCAGATCTGGTTGTCTTTAAATCTGTGAATGGATTGGCTCCATCTTATCTCTCTTTAACAAAAGAATCCAAGTGGAGCCCTCAGGTCTGCAGATAAGCAGCTTCTGACCAGAACTAGACGTAAAAACAGAGGTGAGCTTTATCGATGGCTGCAGCCAAACTCTGGAACAGTCGCCCTTCACATCAGGTCGTCACCAACACTGGACATTTTTAAAAGCCGGTTGGAAACACATTTGTACTCTGTAGCTTTCAATCCTGACCAGTCTTTATAGTCATTACTGTGTATGTTTCCTATTTTCTCTCTACTCTGTGCAGCACTTTGGCTCAAGCTGTTTTTAAATGTGCTGATAAATAAATGTAGATTTCTTTGAATAAAACAGTGGAGCCGAGCTTTGAGCTCAGTGTGTAACAGTGTGTGTGTGAGAGCCATGTAATGTCCATGTGTGCATGCTGACTGTGCTGCTCTGACCCCCCTCCTCCTTTCAGGGTGGAGCCTGCTGGAGTCCGATGGTTGAGACCAGGTCTGAGGAAGTGTAAGTGTGTTTTTAATGGGATTCATGAAAACAAAGCAGCACACATTCAACCATCTTCATCATGTCAGGAGTCATCATCAAAGTGTCAATCAATGAACAGATGATGGATCAATAACTGCAGCTGGATTGTGTTTGTTCTCTCCATCAGATTCCTGTCAACTCACAATCGACACAAACACAGTGCACACAGAGCTCCAACTGTCTGACAACAACAGGAAGGTGACACATGTGGAGGAGGTTCAGTCATATCCTGATCATCCAGACAGATTTGATGTTTATCAGCTGCTGTGTAGAAATGGTCTGACTGGTCGCTGTTACTGGGAGGTCGAGTGGAGAGGAAACGTTTTTATATCAGTGAGTTACAGAAGCATCAGAAGGAAAGGAAACAGTGCTGACTGTTTGTTTGGATACAATGATCAGTCCTGGAGTCTGTTCTGCTCTGATGATGGTCCTCGTTATGTCAGGCACAATTACAGAGACACATCCATCTCCTCCTCCTCCTCCTCCTCCTCCTCCTCTGTCTCTAACAGAGCAGCAGTGTATGTGGACTGTCCTGCTGGCACTCTGTCCTTCTACAGAGTCTCCTCTGACACTCTGATCCACCTCCACACCTTCAACACCACATTCACTCAAACTCTTTATCCTGGGTTTATGTTCTGGTCTCCTGGTTCCTCAGTGTCCCTGTGCTGAGTGGAGTGTAAAGAGTGTCTCCTGTTACAGAAACACTCTGACTGTTGAACAGATAGTTCAGTCTGTACATGTCTGTCTCTTTCACTCACAAACACGTTTTCAGATTCATGGATTCAATCAGTTGATGTTTGAAACTCTTCTAAATGATTCCTTGTAAACTTCTTCCTCTTCAGTCACAAACAAACAGGAAGTGATGTCACATGTGTTCCTGTCCACACAGCAGAATGAGTCTATTGCTGACAGTGATGTACAAACAGAGTGAGCATTTCTGAGGCCCAAAATAAACTGAGTAGTTCACTGAATGAACAATGGACTGTGAGCTCAGCTCCTTCATCATTAGTATGGATTATATATGTATATGTATTATTCTTCTGCCCTCAGCTGAATGTCTCTATCCAGCTTATGCAGTGAGCTAAACATAAAATGGCTTCAGTAAACACTCAGGAGACCGCGTGCCATTCTTCGGAGCTTTACTGATCCTTATTTTCCTTTTTTTTTTAAAAAAAGATTATGCCTTTTCAAGGGCGTCAGATGCAGGAATTTACAGAGACACAGCCAAATGGACCTTCCCTGTCGAGTGCTGGGAGAAAACCACTGCTTGCGCTCTAACATGGTGCTACCCTGTCACCCCACTAGATGGCAGGCTTTGCCCAGACAAGATCAGGAATAAACATATTTTTCTGACATGTTGCAACAGTTAATTACAGAACGAATGATTATGACCCGCCATATAACAAACTTATAAAAAACATGCCTTAGAAATAACAGGAGGGACAGAATACTCCCCGCCTGACGTCTGCAGGACGTCACACCAACTAAAGCTGAATCCCACTATTACAAAGGATATTAAGAGTCTTTCAGACTTAGCTCTTAGGTACCAACAAGACGACTTCACTGATGGGTCTCAGGTACACTCTACATTCGCCACTGCGGATGATCTTGACTTCAATCTTCCTTACTCTGCCATCTTGACTGGGGAAGGTCTTTGTGACTAGCCCTAGTGGCCAGTCAATCCTGTTTTCTTGTCCCTCTTTGAGCAGGACCACATCTCCAATTTGTAGATTGGGCTTTGATGCCCTCCACTTGCGACGACCCTGTAGTCCGCTGAGGTACTCTCTCCTCCATCGTCCCCAGAAGATGTTGGCTAGGTACTGTACACGTCTCCATTGCGCTCTAAACAGGTCCTGATCGTGGAACTGACCTGGTGGTACTGGGGGCGCACCAACCTTTTGTGTGAGTAGCATGGCAGGAGTGAGAATCTCAGGATGCTCTGAGTCAGCAGAAACTGTGGTAAGTGGCCTTGAGTTGACTATTGCAGTGACCTCCGACATGAATGTCACTAACACCTCATGTGTGAGCTTTGCATTTCCGTGCTGCAGCAGCATTACGTCAAGGATCCGCCGACTGACGCCAATCATGCGCTCCCAAGATCCAGCCATGTGCGATGCATGTGGAGGGTTAAATTGCCACTCACAGCTTCTTTCTCCAAGATACTTGTTGATTTTGTCGTTATGACAACCCTTCTTGTCGATTTGGAGTTCTCTGCAAGCACTCACAAAGTTTGTGCCGCAGTCGGATCTGAGTAGTTTAACAGCACCTCGCATGGCAACGAAACGGCGCAGAGCATTAATGAAAGATGAAGTGTCCATTGCTTCTATCACTTCGATATGTATGGCACGAGTGCTCATACACGTAAAGATCACTGCCCATCTCTTGGCCTCTGCTTGACCTCCTCGTGTCTTTCTGACTGTAACAGGCCACGGACCAAAAACATCTAGGCCCACACACGTGAAAGGAGGGTCTGTACACATTCTGTCTTCTGGTAGATCTGACATGATCTGCTCTTGTTGCTTGCCCCTTAATCTGCGGCATATGACACAGTTGAAGATGACACTACTGACGGCTCTTTTCCCACCCACAATCCAAAAACCTGCAGCTCTGATTGCACCTTCGGTGAAGTGTCTGCCCTGATGACATACTTGTGCGTGAAAGTGTCTGATTATGAGCTGGGTTATGTGGTGTTTACTGGGAATGAGCATGGGGTGTGTCTCATCTGTTGACAGTTGAGCTCTTGCGAGCCGGCCACCGACCCTAAGGACTGCATCAGCGTCTATGTAAGGACTCAGCTTGCTAAGTGGACTTTGTGTGCGAATGGACTCACTCTGCTCCATGCGCTTGATGTCATCCGCATACACCTCTTTTTGAACTGCACGAATGATAGTAACCTTGGCCTGCTGGAGCTGTTCTTCTGTAGCATAGTTGTTGCACTTGTGCCATCCACGACATGTGCTCTCTGTTTCACCTTTAAACGACTCGGCAATGTGCAGCAGTCTGGCAATAGTTTTTAGCAGACGACTCCAATTTGAGAATCTCTCGAACCTTGTGGTCCCGAGCTCTTTTTTTGACAGAAAGGTGGCACAGGATACGATATCTGGGCGCAGCTCAGTGTCGTTTTCAGGGCAAACAAGGTCAAAAGGTTCTTTCTGTATTTGTCGTTGGCCTGAATCTGTAAGGAAGGCAGGTCCGCTAAGCCATGTAGAGTGAGACAGATGCTCAGCGGGCAGTGCTCGTGTGGCATGGTCAGCTGGGTTTAGCTGTGTGGGTACGTAATGCCATTGGTGGGTCTGGGTAGAACGCCTAATGCGCTCCACACGGTTATGCACATACACATAAAAGCGTCTTTTTTCATTGAAAATATATCCAAGGACCACCTTCGAGTCGGTGTAGAAGTTCACCTCATCGATAGTAGTGTGAAGCTCCTGCTGGACCATTTCCGCCACTTCTACAGCCAGCACAGCAGCACAAAGTTCCAGTCTTGGAATTGTGATGTCTGGTTTTGGAGCCAGCCTGGCCTTTCCAAGAAGAAACCCAACTTCACTGAGCCCATTGCCTGCTGTGAGTTTCAGGTAAGCGACGGCTCCAACAGCTTTTGTGGATGCATCACAAAAAACATGCATTTCTTTTCTCTGAGATTCAGATAGTGAGATGGATGTATACATGCGGGAGATCTTGAGCTGTTGTAAGTGCTTTAGGGAATCTTTCCATTGTTGCCACTTGTCCTGTTTCTCCCTCGGCAGCGGTGCATCCCATTCGCTAATGTCCATAGAGATCTCTCTCAGAATGGAGCGGCCTTCGATGCTGACTGGCACAGCGAAGCCGAGTGGGTCATACAAACTGTTGATGACTGACAATACACCACGTTTGGTGAAAGGCCTGTCATTGATTTCAACTTGAAATGACAATTGGTCTGTCGACAGGTCCCAGCCTAACCCAAGGCTGCGTTGCATGAGTGGGGCGTGTTGTCCACGTTGGAGTTCCTGCGGGCCTGTGGCTAGATCTTCACTTGGGAAGGCACTGACGACTACAGGGCTGTTGGATGAGATCTTGTGAAGGCGGATGTTAGACTGAGCCAGCATCCTTTGTGTTCTGTGAAGGACGTCAATCGCCTGGGTCTCAGAGGGAAATGACTTTAGCCCATCATCTACATAAAAATGGCGCTCAATAAATTCCCTTACATCACTGCCATATTCTTTCTCCCCTTCCACAGCAGTCTTCTTGAGTCCATAGATGGCAACTGAGGGGGACGGGCAATTCCCAAAAACATGGACTGTCATGTGAAACTCGTCCACTTCTCCATCGAGGTCGTGATCGCGGAACCACAGGAAACGCAGATA